>NC_056743.1:1952686901-1952759401 GCF_019279795.1 Protopterus annectens | reverse complement strand
TGTAGACGAAGCCATGGTTGGCTTCCGTGGCTGATTGACATTTAGACAGTTTATGCCTGGTAAGCCAGAGAGGTATGGCATTAAGGTGTGGGTGTTGGCAGACTACCAGTGGATATGTACGCGAATTGCAGGTATACACTGGAAAAGCGGAGCAGAACACAAGAGGTCAGACTGGCACACAGAGATGTGGTTGACTTAACTAGGGGACTGATTGGCAAGAAGCATCACATTTACTTTAATAACTTCTTTACCTCTGTTCCGCTGACACAGCAATTGCTGAAAGATGGTCTATTTTGTTGTGGAATCATCTGTACCAATAGGTCAGGATGGCCTCTAACATTCAACAGACAAGCCATCGGAAAAGCAGCTCAAGGCTACTACAAGCAATTGCAGAGTGGATCACTGCTAGCTACTGAATGGAAGGACAGCAGCCCAGTGTTCCTCCTGTCAACTAACGGCAACCCAACCTTGCCAGTCTCCAGCACATACAGGAGAAAGTGTGATGGAAACAAGGGATTGGTGCCATGTCCACCAGTTGTAAACATGTACAACAGTTACATGAATAGGGTGGACGAAGCAGATCAGCTCAGGACACAGTATCCCATTGCCAGAAAGGACCGCAAATGGTGGCTGTACTTGTTCTGGTTCTTATGGGATGTGGCCATTGTCAATGCTTTCATTATATTCCGTAACAGCCACCAGCAACTGTCACGCTCTGGACGTGCTATTCCAGCAACACAGTTACAGTTCCGAAGGAACATAGGCTTGCATCTACTTGCCAGTTACACGAAGAGGAAAAGATGCACTGAAATTACTGTCCCAGAGGCTGGAGCCGATTTGAGCATGGCTCTCACTTTCCAGTGAAATGGTGTAAATCAAGAGGCAAAAGCTGTGCCAGCAAGGGTAAATGTGCTGAGCCATCATAGAGGTGCCCAACTTGCAAGGTCAACCTGTATGTCGAATGCTTCGGCGAGTACCATGGCCATAAATTTCTTGTGGGTTAATGATGTCAGGAATGGCACATGTTGCATCACGGGGGGCATACCCAGCCAGCATAGATCTTGTGATCCACCTGGATCACAGTTGGGAACTTGGACACTCTTCAGCTCAGTTCCATAGTGCTGCTGTCCTAGGTAAGCTTGGCCTTGGGGGTGCCACTGTGATGCACTGTTTCCCTCCGAGAAAGGACACATGCAAAAAGACACAGCCTGGGTCAGTCTTGGTCTTTTGACATGTTGCCTTGATGTAGCTCTCCACTCAGTCTCCCTCCCTTCAGGTGTAGTCAATGTATGCAGGTCAGGGCAACAGGGTTTACATTAGCTCCTCCCTTCCACTCCTTAAGGCCATTGCTGAAAGGACACATGTAAATGGAAAAGGCAGAGGTAAAACAGAGTGCCTCACCATGCTTTTTCCGTGTACATGTGCCCTTTCTGTGCCCCTTGTCAGTTACCAGTCAAGCCCTTCAGCACCAACGCCATTATGGTCCCTCTTCAGTCTTTTCTGCCAACTGCTCTTGTGTTGGTGGATGCATCACAGAGGCATACCCATCCAGCATGGATCTTATGATCCACCTGGATCGCAGTTGGGAACTTGGAGAGTCTTCAGCTCAGATCCATAGTGCTGATGTCCTACGTAAGCATGGCCTTGGGTGTGCCACTGTGATGCAATGTTTCCCTCCGGGAAAGGACACATGCAAAAAGACAAAGCCTGGGTCAGTCTTGGTCTTTTGACATGTTGCCTTGATGTAGCTCTCCACTCAGACTCCCTCCCTTCAGGTGTAGCCAATGAATGTAGGTGAGGGTAGTAAATGTATGAAGGTCAGGGCAGCAATTAGTGAGTTACTTCAGTCCCTCATCCCTTAGGTCCATTGCTGAATGGGCACATGTAAAGAGAAAAGGCAGAGGTACGGCAGACTGCTGACACTGAAGGAGGTTGTGAGACCATAGTGGTATCAGCAGTCGGAGTGGACAGCCAGCACAGCTATGGGACACACTTCAGATAACCAACATCTGGAGCCCCATGCCTGTCCTTGGCATATTAGTGGAGCGGCGGTCCTTACCCTGCTTTTTCTCTTTACATTTGCCCTTTCTGTGACCCCTTGTCAGTGTCCATTCATACAGTTATTTCAGGTAAGGTAACACTATCTTCTGCTGTTCACACATTTACAGAATGGGTCCATGCATTGCTTGATGCACAGGGTCGGTGGATCTACAATCTGCCATAACAGCATCACAGCGGAAGATGTTCACCTGTTCAGAAGGGATGGCGTTCACCTAACTGAGGAGGGCATTCCGTTGTTCTTGACTGACCTCCACAATGGCGTGAGGAGAGCTATGAAGGATTGCCAACATGCAGCTTGCGAAAAGAATGGAAAACACCCATGACCAAGTCGGACCAGCATAGTAAGTAAAACACTATTATGAAATGTGTTGTGTAAAATATACTTCTCTGAATTTGGCAAATAACTGTGGTAAGGAGCTGGTGAGGATGCTGAGAAAGAATAACTGTTTCAGGAGAGTGCTACCACATACAATCTAATATGTTAGTGACCTGCAATATTTCTTTTTTTAGTCTACTTTTATCAGGCATGTGTAGAGTTTAGATGACAGGAAGGGCTTACTAATACAGAAATTGATCCCTTAGGTCCACTGCTGAATGGACAGATGTAAAGAGAAAAGGCATAGGTAAGGCAGACTGCAACACTGAAGGAGGTCATGAGACTGCAGTGTTATCGGCTGTCTGAGTGAGTAGCCAGCACAGCTATTGGACAGATGATATGGCCTTGCCTACCACTGGAGTCCCATGCCTGTCTTGGGTTCATCAGTGGAGTGGCGGTCCTTACCTTGCTTTTTCTCTTTACATGTACCCATTCAGCAGTATGTTGGCTACACCAAGAATGTGTATATTTACAATCATATGTGTCTACATGGTAAAACAACTTGTTCTGAATGCTGTACTTATATACAAATATCAGTTTTTTTAGGACAGGTTATGGAAATTATGATTTTTTTTTCATATTTTGGTAAATAACTTTGCAATGGAGCATCTGCATGTGCCAAGTAATACCTCATTTTAAAGACAGTATTGCTGGTTCCAACATAGTAAAAGAATGGTGCCTGTATGTTGTACTCGTATGCAGATATCAAAGTTTGCTTCAGACTTGATACCTTTGCAAGGGAGCATCTGACTGTCAAGTAATACCTCACTTTGAAGACAGTATTGCTGGTTACAACATAGTAAAAGAATTGTGCCTGTATGTTGGACACATGTGCAGATATCAAAGTTTGTTTTGGACTTGGGTTATGGAAATTATGATTTTTTTCATATTTTGGTAAATAACTTTCCAAGGGAGCATGTCAATGTGCCAAGTAATACCTCATTTTGAAGACAGTGTTACTCCTTACAACACGGTAAAAGAACTGTGTCTGTGTACTGTACACATGTACAGATATCACAGTTTTAGTCTTGTACGAATATGAAAATTATACATTTACAATACTTCATTATTATGCCCATATCTTTGCAAGGGAGCATGGTGATCACACAAATGATGAATCATTTTGAAGTTGACATTCAGATGCACAACTTCTACACTGATATGTAGGCTTTGTCTGTTACAGGTGATGAGATATTATGCTTTATTTATCAATTATAAGAAATATTAATCATATTTCTGTGAATATCTCAAAAAAGAGCATCACACAGTAATGGTTAAAGTATAATTTTACAGCTGGCATTCATACTAACAAATTAAATTCAAATTGTATAGGTCTGCAGAGTACATTGACCAAGATATTGTACTTTGCTTTCCCAAAAAGGTAAAAAATATGCACAATATCGACATTCCTTGCCAGATATTTAATAATGACTTTGATATGCACTATCAACATCTACACTGTTGGAAAGGTCCATGTCTGCTGCACAACTTTCGCATTTACATTTTTAGTCTAGCTCTTATAGTTAAAGAGTTATGAACATTTGTTTTCTGTATGGTATTACAAATGGATTTTCTGAAAATAAGTTCAGGCTGCACTGTTGTTCCTATGGTGGAAGTAAGCAGGCAGCATTTTCTGAGCTGCTCCAGAGTGAAGGAGTTAAATAAAATCACAATTGTCTGTGGACATCTAAACAATGCAAGACATATTCTCCTTTATTAGAGTAATTAGGGAAGAAGACCGGTGGGCTGCCATGGTGGTGCAGCGGTTAGAGTTGTTGCCTCACAGCAAGAGGTTCTCTGGTTCAATCCTCAGCTGGGATGCCTTCTGTGTGGAGTCTGTATGTCCTTCCTATGGTCACGTGGGTTTCCTCCCACATCCCAAAGACATACTGTAGGTGAATTGGACATGCTAACATTGGCCCTAGGTGTGAGTATGTGTGTGTGAGAGACAGAGAGACAGAGAGTGTGTGTGTGTGTGTGTTTGCACCTCATTAACACAATCAACAGAACATGCTGGATGGACAGGTTCATAATGCAGAGACTGCCTGTGCTATGGAATAGACTTCCCATAAATGTCAAGCAGAGCACCTCACTGGCCCACTTCAAGAGAATCGTGATGAGTGGATGGGAAATAGAAAATTCATCCCAGGGATCACTCCAGTGGCTTTACTCGACAGAGGCACTGGGAACTAAGGTCGGGTGGCATGATGCTAGGATAATCCTATGGGCTAGGCTTGTAAAAACCCCAGGGCCATTAGCCTAGTACACACCTATGTACCAGACAACAGCAATGTTGTTCGTGTGAGTTGCTATGGTCCCCAGAAGAAGGCATTCCTGTAAGGTTTGCAATGTTAAAAGGACTGCTCTCATCTCCAGAATGTTTATGTGCAATTTAGTCTCTATAGAGGGGATATGCCTTGAACCGTCCTGCCCTGAAAATGTCCTACCCTACTCTAGGAGGGAGTTTGCGGTTATTGTGGCCTTGGGTGGGAGGAGACAAAATGGCCTGCCTAGAAAAAAGTCCTGAGGCTGAAGCCACCAAATAAGATGATTCCTGCATACTTGTGCCAGATTTATTGCAACAGACATGGGCTGAAAAAGACTGGACCACTGGACTGCCAGGGTCCACTGGAGAACTCTCATATGATACCTGGCAAGAGGCACCAACTGAATGGCAGCCACCATATAGCCTAGCGTTTTGAGAATCAAATGAACAGGCAAGCATGCTAGATTCAACGAAACAGAAATGTGATCCTGAATCAGCTGGACTCTGCAGACAAGCAATGCTGCAGTCTTTGATACTATGTCCAGCAAGATTCCGATGAATTCCAGATTTTGGCTTGGAACTAGATTTGACTTGGCCAGGTTCACTGCGATACCTAGATTCTGGAAAAGACTGAAGACATACCTGGCCGCCAGTGTTAGTCAATGCCTCGTGGGAGCCAAGAGAAGCCAATCATCCAGATACAGAAAAACCTGGAAATCTTGCAGCTGGAGATGCGCTACCACCACTGCCATACATTTGGTAAACACCTAGGGGGGCTGTGGTGAGTCCAAAGGGCAGGGCTCTGAACTGATGATGACTGCCCCTACGCAAAAGCATAAGTGTTTCCTGGAGCATCTGTCGGTCTTTATATGTCAGTATGCATCCTTGAAAACCACTCAGCACATTCAGTTGTCCTTGCGCAACTGAGGCAAAATGAACTGTACAGTGATTATCCGGAACTTGGACTTTGGGTTTAGCTCGCCGAGATCCAGAATCAGACGCATGTCCCCAGTCTTCTTGGGCACCAGAAAGAAGCAAGAGTAAGTTCCGGACCCTCGTTGTCCTGTCTGGACCTCTTGAATTTCTCTTTTTTGAAAGAGGTCTTGCACCTTGACATAGTCCAACTCCCTCTGGCAGGGCTCTGGGATTGAATGTGGATCCAGGTGCGCCAACCCTAGATAACAGACACTCCTCGAAGGAGTAGGAGTATGGCATCTTCTGGCCGCACGAGGAGCATCTCTTAAAACCTGAAGGCTTTTCAGCTATAATAAAGAACTTGCATGCAACACAGACACAATCAAAACAACAAAGTTTTTTTGTTTGAAAAAGAACTACCCTAAGAAAATGGTGCGAAGTGCCAAGCACTAGGAGGAGGGAGGAGAGAAACCTACCTAAATAAACAAACACTAGGTTCTGACAGGGAGGAGAGGAAATACAATTAGACTAAAAGAAAGCAGTTAAAGATCAACCTAAGGAGGAAGAAAAGGAGAGAAGAATGCCAACAAAACACCACTTATCTAAAAATCCTAACTCTTGAGCCTGGACCATGTCTGGAGCAATCCATCAGCAAACAAAATCGAAGGGTTAAAAGGTAGCAAGGGATTATGGGAAGGGGAGGAGCTTGAGCTCGATCTGTCTGAAGTTGCCAGCTCGGATCCGAGGTCAGACTAGACCCATCTGTGAGGAATGATGACATTGATGGCATCAGTTCTACTTTCCACATTGTCTTTGGGGAACATATACAACTGCAGAGAACTACAAAACACACTATACTTGTACGACACAACATGTATGCTGGGGACTTGAGATGCAGCAACTTGGATATCTGTCACTTGGGTAGTTATAATGGATATATCATTTTAATAATTTTCGACTTATGAAAAAATTACCTTTTCATCTCCTAACAGACTGATCTAGAGTTGATCAGGTCCATACTCTGCGCCAAACTTTTTGGGAAAAAAAAAATGTGAAAAAGTTATATACTTAACCAGACAAAATATCAACGGTTAACTTGGAAAGGTGGAATAATCTTAGATCCAGTTTAAAAAATGAGAGCAGCCAAACCTTAACTTTATTTAAAGAAAGAGTGAAAAACAATGACTTTTTAAAACAATATATTTTTATTATGTGGATCATACAAAATGTTCCGAGATGGACTTTTAACTAAAGGTGATGCCTCAAATAGTCTCTTAAGGAAAATGTTATATTTAACAGAATACATATATATTTAGAACACTTTCTAGAACTGTTTTACAGGTGTTTAATGTTTTTACTTCTATTACTTGTGACTTGCGTGTGTGACAATACCACTTTAAATTAAATGTTTTTTTGTGACTGGACACATGTAAATACAAGAAAAATGCCGCTGTTGTGTCTCGGAAGAATTCCAAGGCTAATAAAGTAGACGAAAGTGCTTAACTTTCTAATAAATTTTGTTTACTGTTGGGACAATTCTCACATTCTGAAGACTCCATTCCCCCACCTCATGCTGCACTTTTTTTTTTGTTTTTGTTTGTAGTTACATTCAGTTTTCTGCCCTGTGTTTGTGGTTACAATAATCTTTAATCTCATATAACCCAAACCTGCACAAAAACACGGACATGAAGTAAACATATTAATAACTTTCACAGTTTAGACATTTGTTCATAGGTTCATACTAGGCTATCTGCCTTAGGGCATTTATAAGCCTAGCCAGAGTGTGTTTGGCTTTCGCCACCCATTTTAAATTAATTTTGCTATGCCCTTTTTCGAGGTTAGTATACTGTGCCTCTGTCTAACAGTGACACAGAAGTGATACCCGGGGTAAACCTACGATCTCCCATCCACTCATCAAGATTCCTCTTGAAGAGGGTCAATGAGGGACTCTGCCTAACCTGGACTGGGATTTTATTCCAGAGTGAAGGGAGCCTCTGGGTTATGAATCTGTCCCTCCAGCATGTCCTATTTATTTCAGTGCTGAGGTTCAAGCCTGTCGAGCGCATAGCTCAATGGGATTTGGATTTTCTGAGATGCAGCATGTCCATTAATTCCGGGTTGGACATGGCTTTATACGTCAGGCACAGATCGCCTCTGAGCAGGCGGTATGCCACTGAGTAGAGCTTGAGTTTCTTTAAATGGGCAGCATATGGCATCTGTTTAAGCCCTTTGATCCTCTTGGTGAGGTACTTTTGGGGTCTTTCCAGTTGCTGCAGGTGTCTGGTAAGGTACATCCCAAAAGGGGCACTGTACTCAATTATGGGCCTAATGAGGGATGAGTAAAGAGGCACGATGACCTCCCCTGATCTAGATGTGAATCCCTTCATGATTAGGGGGGCTATATAAAATGTTTTTCTAACCACTTTGGCCACGTGGTTGTCAAATGAGATTGTTATCAACTTGGGTCCCCAGGTCCCTAATTACTTCTTCTGTACTTAATGGATTACCACATATGTGGTAATTTGTGGGCACTTTGTTTTTGCCAAAGGGGATGACTATACACTTTGTGGCATTTAGCTTGAGGCCATGGCTCTGGCACCAGTTGTCTGTTTCTATGAGGCCCTTTTGGAGGATGCTTATGTCGGCTGGAGAGTCGATAATGGCACCCAGTTTGCAGTCATCTGCGAACTTGGTCAGCCACAGTCCTTCCGTGTTGGCCTGTACCTCCGAGAAATATATACCGAACAAGAGGTCCAGGACTGAGCCTTGTGGGACGCCACTTGTAACTGGTTTGGAGTCTGACATGGCTCCAGCAATTCTAACCATGTGGGTTCTGTCCTTGAGCCAGTTTGCAACCCATCTAGTGACATAGGGGTTTATATTTGAGCTGGTGAGCTTATCTATAATGCCCGAGTGGGGGTATTGCATCGAAGGCTTTTGCGAGGTCCAGGTAGGCTGTGTGGACCACCTTCCCCACGTCAATGGCTTTGGTGACTGTTTCAAAGAAATCAACCAGGTTTAAGAGGCAGGATCTGCCCTTAAAGCCGAACTGGGTAGGATCCAATGTCTGTAGGTCCCAATATCTTTATTTATGAGGTCCATGATGATCCTTTCCATAGCTTTGCAGACCAAGCTAGTCAGACTTATGGGGCGATAGTTTCCAGGATCCGTTGAGGAACCACCTTTGTGGAGAGGGACCACTGTTGCTGTATGCCACTCTTTGGGTACATATCCTGTAGCAAGGCTGAGATTGAACAGTAGTTTTATGTTTGGGTTTAGCTCTTCTTGGAGTTCATGTAGGACGCAACCCGGGACACAGTCTGGTCCCATTGATGCTGTGTTTTTTGCTTTGGAGAGGGATGTGAATATCCAGTGAGATCAGTTTATGGTCTGATCTTACCAGTGAGGGATACACTTCTGGTCTGGAGCATAGAGTCCCCATGTTGGTGATGATCAGGTCCAGTATGTTTTCTCCCCTTGTGGGAGTGGTAACAAGTTGTTCCATAGCATTTGAGTTTATAAATTCTAGGAACCTTTGGGCTAGGGTGTTGGAGCTAGAGTAATACTCCCAGTCTATGTTTGGGTAGTTGAAGTCGCCCAATATAATGGTGTTTGGAGACCTTCATATTTTCCAGTGTTCTCAGGAAGCCCGAGTGGGGTTCCCGGGTTTGGGACAGTGGTCTGTAGCAGGCTATAAACTGGAAGGCAGTTTTACCTGCTGTTAGTTGCACATGGATAGTCTCTGATGCTTCGTGCTGTGCCACCAACCTGGAGTTGTGGGCATCTTTGACGAATATTGATACTCCCCCTCCTTTTGTGGTTCGGTCCAAGTTTTGGGGCCGAAAAGCATGGTATGAGGTATAACCTGGTAGTGCTGGGGTGTTCTCGGGAGCCTTGAACCAGGTTTCTATTACTGCACAGATATCGATGTTCTCCATGCTAAGGAGAGTTTCAAGTGCGTGCATCTTGAGGTTTAGACTTCTGGCATTGAGTAGCATTACTCTTAGTTTCTTATCCCTTGTGATACCTATGGAGGTGGGTTTGTCTTTTGAGCCTTGCCTAAAAAAGGCACTATGGGGGAAGCAAGAGCCTTTGCCAATATCCGAAAGCCCAGGGATGACAGGTGCAAGCTGTCCCTAGTGAAGCATCGTGGCTTGTCGAGCATGTCATCCCAGGCTGACAGGCATTGGATCCCCTTTGAATGACACCAATACTTAAGCCAACTGTTGAAATTGATCATCTTGTATTCATATTGTGGCATCATTCTTGGTGAGGGTGAGATGCTACTCAAGGTCAGGTTCATACCGGCCTGGGCTACATGCTCAGACAGCTCCTCTATGTCTCTTTTCATGTAGTCCAGGAAGGTACGTCTCAGGTCATTCACACCAGCATGGACAATGACAGAGTCATATTTGTACTTGCCTTGGAGTGATCTGAGTGCTTGTGTTATGTGGTGGATCCTAGCGCCCGACAGGCAGCTCACTGTGACCTTCTCCTTGTTCAGCCTGGTGAGCGGGACGTCAGTGTGCCTGACGATAGAGTCACCTATTACAAGTGTATCAGGTGTGTTGTTTAGCCTTAAGGGCTGTGACTGTTCGGCACACTGGCTTTGTGAACTATGTGTTGCACGTGTTTTGTTTTGGGGTAGTGGTTGCTTGGGTGTCTGCTTTGGAGGTCTCTGCTGCTTAGGCAGATTTTTATTTAGAGCCTCCAAGTATGTTTTTGTGTGTTTATGTGTTTGGTTTGCTGTCGTGGCAGGTCTATGTGAGACTGGAATCGTAGTGAGTGTGGTTTCCTTCTCCTCCTAACTGGTTACGCCAGTACTGAGTTGAGAGAGCTTTACCTCCAGTTTGGCTATATGGTTGCATCTTTCACATGTGTTGGAATTTGTTGGGAAGAGGAGAGGGTTGTCTGTGTACATGAGGCAGTTGTAGCATTGCCTCAAGATTCCCAGATTCACCAGCTGGACCGGAGAGGAGATTGACAACTGACCTTTGGACATGCTAGAATAGTATTGGGAATTCCTTTATAATTGAAAAAAAGGGCCAATGGGGAACAAGGTACTCAAGGGGAGTTTGTGAGGGTGTAGTGCTTTTAATTTTTTAGTGCTGACTTATGTAATTGCTTTAGTGAGCAAGTGCCAGGTAACTTAACTGCAATGTGTTACAGGTAACTTAAATGCAAAAATGACAAACAGTAACTTTCTTTCAAGTGAAACATAAGTACAGTAAGCAATGCAGATATCACTAGGGATCCACAGAAGCGCTGAAAAGCTGCGATTTAGGTGGAATTAGCGTTTCAGGGAAATAACAAGCAAACAAACAACAAGCATACAAACAAAGCTAGATTCAGCAGGCCTGGATCTAGTCTATGCTACAGCAAACAAGGTGTACCAATTTCAGTAAGAAACAGTTCAAATATGCAGGCACTACAAGCCTTTAACCAGAAATTCCCAGCTCAGAAGGGCAGAGTCCAGCCTCTCCTCCCACAAGAGTGCAGACCACGAACCTTCTTAATGTAAAATAACTGGCCTGAAGCCCAAGTGCTTAAACCAGAACTAATACACTTTTAGAATAACAGACACTGAGCCCTCAATCAGCAGTTCCCAACTTAGAAGGATGTAAGCTACCTGTCCTGCCACCACAGTGCAGGCCACATATTTGTGTGTAACAGATGCTCAACGCCTGCATAACTCTAGAATCTACTTGATTTATCAGTGCTGTTACTGGTCTGTAGATAGATTATGAAAGTCTTACAGCCAGTGTAAGTGCTGAAATACAAACAGCCTAATCCTCTGTGCTACTTGTCAGACACTGCTCCGAGCCTAATCCTCTGTGCTACTTGTCAGACACTGCTCCGAGCCTAATCCTCTGTGCTACTTGTCAGACACTGCCCAGAGCCTTAATCCTCAGCAACAACTATCAGACAAGAAAACCACCAAATAAACAAATAAAAAAACAAGGATTGAAGCTGCCTCACCCCTCTTACCTCTAAGTCTGGCATTAGTCAGTCTCTACAGTCTACCCATACCCAGCAGAGTACTGATCTGGCTGTACATAACTCACACCAAACATATCAACTAGAGTCTCCCACCGCTAAGCTTACCAAACATCAAAGGATGCCACTATCAAACTCTACACAATCCTCAATTAGTCAACACTGAATAGCCTCTATAATTATCTACCGGAGGCACAATAACTGGTCCCCAGCAGCCTCTCTCGCACACCATCTGACTGTGTGTATGCTAACTTACCCCCAACACACATACTCTGTCTTATGGCCCTCATACAGGACAAGGCTAGTATGTTGTACTAGTCACCCAAAACCGCCTTGAGCACATGCTAAAGAAATGGACAAGGATTCTTTTCATAACTACACTGAGATAATGTAGCTTTTTTTGTGTGTGTGTGTGTGTGTGGGGGGGGGGGGGGGTCAGTGTACTACACTAGCCAAGTTTTATAACAAAACCCTATAGATAAGACAGATACAGTCTCCCCTCACATGGGTAGAGCAACCAGATCTCCTATGCTAGGCTGCTGGTGTTGGATATGCTCATAGGGCATGTAGATCAATGTATGTATGTACCTTTAAGAAGCTATCCAAGGCTTGCAGAAGTGCATAAATGCTGAGCATGTCCAAGCCTGACTGCCATTTTGTAGTAAGCCATTGAGATGTAAGCATGTATGTATGTATGTAAAGGTATGTCAACTAGTTTGTTCGTACTTAATGCTGCTATCCATCCTGATGTGTTTCTATGTATTAAAACATCTAAACAAAACCCCCTGTATGCTTGTCTTATGCGTTAGAGAAGGACAAGTGACATGATGTCAGAAGTGAGATGTCTAGAAGGACATGGTGCCAGAAGCAGCATGTCTAAAGGACAAGGAAACAGAAACAGCAAATCCAAGGGGCATGAAGTCACAGACGGCTTGGGTAAAATGACTTAAGGTACTTGCTAGGAGGTGGTGGAAAATACAGGAGTGAATCATCCCTAAAAATGTACAAACTTCGCAAAACAGGTCAGAAATGAATTTCAGGTATTAAAACTTGCTCAGCGCGATTTATTTTCGTATAATATAAAATGAGGCATACAGAATGTTCTAAACAATATTCTCATAAGCCGATATGAACAATATTGGTAAAAATATTCAAATTACTAAGGAAAATGTTTGAAATAAAGTTCAAATTGCATAAAACAAGTAAAATAAGAGGAAACAACCACATTTTCGTAAAGCATGTATTTTTCGTATTAAGCAAAGACATCCAAGTTATCGGAAGTGTATAAAGTGTTTGCATGTTTGTGCAGTGTTACAGTAAGCCTATTTTTCAAGGTGCAGCCATTACAGTGTATATTTCGCAAAGTAAAGCCATTACAGAGCATATTTCACAAAATACAGTATTTCGAAGAGTTTATTGTACACTTGAAGGTTATTACAAGATCACATAACTGTTTGTACAGTGGTACATAATTACAAGGGTCATACTTTCAGTGTGTTTGTGCATACTTTGTCGGCATGGCAAACAGACTCCGAAAACCCAGTGCACTTGTGTTTGACAGTAATATTGCAGAGAACTAGAGAGTGTTTGAATACGAGTACGACATTCTCATACAGGCTTTCTTTCTGATAAAGATGACCGTACAAAGGCATTTATTTTACTTACTTTAGCTGGGTCAAAAGCTGTAGAAAGGGAGCGTTCATTTGTGTATGCACCTGTTCTCTATACAGAAGAGGGGGGAAACCATCACATTGTTGTATCAGCTAAGTCAAGGGAGGGCCCAGAATGCTTAAAACTTAAATTTAGGGAAATGTGTAACCCCCAGACAAATGTTACAATGGAAAGGCAAGTATTTTACACAAGGGGTCAAAAGCCTGGTGAAACTTTTGCAGCATATATAACTGACCTGAGAAATAAGGGTGAAATGTGCAGATTTGGTGATTTAAGGGACAAGTTGATAAAGGACAGACTTTTGTGTGGTAAAAAAGATGATGCTGTGAGAGATTTTGCTTCGTAGCAGTGATTTAACTTTGAATAAGGCCATTGAGATTTGTCAGATATACGAGCTTACAGAAAAGCACACAAATATGCTTACATATGAGAACAGCTCTAGAAGGCAAAGTGATAAAAGCTCATGTTGATGGTATGCAGCACACAGTTAAAAGAAACAGGCTCAAACACATGGCAGCAACTGTAGCCCCTGCAGCACTCATTGGCAAACCTCAGAACTTTCCAGCAAATTCCAGAGTTCGCACAGCCTCAGTGAAGCATAAGAATGAGTCAGCAAACTCAAAGTATGGGCCCCAATCTAGTTTCATTGCCAAATGTCGTAAATGTGGTGGAAGTCATGAATCTAAACGAGAAAAGTGCTTAGCTTTTGGTCAGCAGTGACACAGATGCAATAAATGGAATCATTACAAAAGATTTTGTAAATCAAAAAGCCCACATTCTTTTATTAAAAGGGAACATTTTAAGAAATGAGTTGATCAGTTAGACAGTGGCAGCGCTACTCTATGTTGATGGTGTGTCAAGGTTTCATGAAACAGACAATGCAGCAGATTTAAGAGCAAAGAATTAAGTATTTTGTACTGTTCGGATAAATGGCAAGCCCACAGAGCTCAAAGTTGATACAGGTTCCAAGTACAGCATTATGTCAGTGGGTCTATATCACCAAATTAAAAAAAAAATGGAAAGCAAATGGCTTTAACATCGAAAGTGGCGTTCATCGAGGTGTTTACTGTGGGAGTGAGGTACTGTGAAGATCGGAAAAATTGCCCTTTCGTCACTGTAGTGCGATCTCAGAGTTGGTATATATAATTAGCCATTCGTTTTTCAGTGCTTTTGATTTGGCAATATAGACCCATGTTGGCAGAAAAATTTGCTAGAGTATGTCATGGTGAAAGGCTTGATTTGGCAAGGTGTGAAACTTGTTGCTTATGGAGGTGAAGAAATTCAAACTGAAGGCTCAAGTACAGCTTTCATGTTACTCTGCTGGAAGAAGCTACAACTTATTTTACGTGGTGAAGAGGCATGTCCACTCATTATTAGGGCTCAGAGACATTTGAAAATGGGACTGCTTTCATTTAACAAGGAAGTTAATCATCTTAGCTTAAAAGACCACTACCGTAATTTTCCCAGTACATTTTTTCTAATTATGCTGATCTTTTCAAAGATAAAACTAGGCAAACTTCCACTTTTGTACTCCATGAAGTTAGACCCAGAGGTCAGTCCAGTTATCAAGCCAGCACATAGAGTTCCAATAGCCATGCGGGACAGAGTCAAGGCAGAGTCAGATAAAATGGTTGGAGAAGGTTTGATTTGTTCAGTCGAAACTTCAACTGAATGGGTATCTTCCATGGTGGTGGCTCATAAGAAAAGCTCGGATGACATCAGAATATGTATTGCTTCATGAGATTTGAACAAAGTACTAAACAGACCTCATCATCCAATGTGCACAGTCAAAAAAGTCACAGCCTTGATGCCAAATGCCACTCTTTTTTCTGTCTTAGATGCAGAGTGTTCATTATGGCAAATTCAGCTCGACAAGAAATAATCATTGCTTGCTACGTTCAGGACTCGATTTGACAGGTACATATTTTTGAGAATGCCATTTGGGATAAATTCTGCAAGTGAAGTCTTTCAATGTGTAATAGAGCAAATTTTTTCTGGGTATCCTTGTGCTATCATAGTGGACGACATTCTGGTAGGAGATTGTGATGAAGCAGAACATGACAAACCTATGAAAAGTTCTAGAAAGGACACGTCAAGTGAATCTTAAGCTCAATCCACACAAATGCAAGTACAGGCTACAAGAAGTTACTAGTGTTTATCACTCATTTACCAGTACAGGCCTAAGACCAGACCCTTTAAAACAAACAGCCATTTTCGAGATGCCAGCTCCAGACAATGCTCAAGATTGATCTATTTCTTAACCTAGCACCCAGTACTGTCATTACTAAGATGAAGTGTCATTTTACAGTGCATGGTAGGCCGCATAAAGTTATTTCTGACAATGGTATGCAGTTTACAAGCCAACAGTTTAAAAGATTTGCTGAAGAATGGGACTTTACTCATGTCACAAGTAGTCCAGAGTACCCGCAGTCAAATGGCTTTGCAGAACTTGCAGTTCAAATTGCAAAACAGTTACTTGAGAAATCAAAACAAGATAATAGTGATGTTTTCCTGAATCTCTTGTTCCTCATGATAAACGTCTTGGTTCACCTGCTGAGAGACTTCTGTCGAGACAAACCAGAACCATATTACCAATCATAGTCAACTGTTGGTTCCATGTGTCGAGAACAGATCAGTGAAAGCCCATCTGTTGAAGTGCTTAACCCAGAAGTCCTACTATGATAAAACCAGCAAACTGCTCAATCCATTACGAGAGGGAGAAGTGGTAAGGATGCAAACGTCCAAAGGATAGGACTGGATTGGTGTCGTGAAGAACAAACTGCTCAATCCATTACGAGAGGGAGAAGTGGTAAGGATGCAAACATCCAAAGGATAGGACTGGATTGGTGTCGTGAAGAATGATGATCCAGAGCAGAGGTCATACACTGTGGGATCACAAGTAGCAGTTTTTAGGTGGAACTGGAAGCATTTGAGATTGGTGTCCGAGCCTATACCACAGCACATAGTCTGTGAGAAAGACTCTATCTCAGAGTTTGTCTGGTTATGAGATATGGTCGCATCTCTAAACCCTGTAGCAGATATGAAGCAACCTGGACTTGAACATTGTGTTTTGTTCTAATCTATACAGTAATGCATGACTAACTCTGACATTTTTTTTTCCCCAGTGGGCAACCTTTTTAAGAGTGAGGATGTAGATCAGTGTGTGTGTGTGTGTATGTATCCTTTAAGAAGCTATCCAAGGGCTTGCACAAGTGTATAACTACTGAGCACCTGCGAGCCTGGCTGCCATTTTGTAGTAAGGTGTTGAGATGTAAGCATGTATGTATGTAAGGTCGGTCTGATAACTAGTTTGTTCGCACTTTATGATGCAGTTATCCATCCTGATGTGTTTCTATGTATTAAAGCATCTAAACGATACCCCCTGCCTCTTGTCTTATGTGTTAGAGGACGACAAGTGACAGGGTAGATGAGCACAGCACAAATTTAACTTATTTATGAATTTATTTATTGACATCCGATTACTGGGAAATTCTAACCGAGCAGAAGCCCATTTTCAGTGGAGGCCCAGGGAGAAAAGCTCCAAATTATTACAAAATATTTCAACAATAATTTTACAGTTTTCGAAAGCAAAACAAAGACATCTACAATTGCACAAATGGCTCACCCTCATGACTCCTGCTTACAGCTGCTATGTTTCCCATGAACAATGACAGAACAGCAAGTAGTCACGGTTTTTAAATAAAGTCCTGGCTAGGAGAAAAGATGCTTCTTAAAGGCTGCAGCACTGTTACAGAATAAGTAACCAGACTGACATATCATGGCCTCTACTTGCTTGGAATGGCATGTGCCATCTGTTCTTTCAATGCACTGTCAAGCACTCATTATTTTCTCCCTACAATGCCCCTAAAATCAGTTTGGGCCAAGTCCTTTTGGTACTTTCCAAAATTAGAAATACCAGTTTCATAGCTCCTGACAATATCTCTAAATGTCTACTGCTGAGAAGCACTTAACCATGCCTACCAAAACCCCTCCAACTCTTCAGCCTGTTTGTCTTTGTGGACAGCAGCTGTTGTGATGTCCTTGCGCAAAGGAGGTCCCCCTTTACTGACCCTAGAAATTTTAGCCCCATTAGTCTCACTAGTATTGAGGCTACAGAATGTATTATAGGTGAACTACTAAACAATATAGTTGACTTTGTTTAGCTTTGTAACAGATCAAGCCTGCTCAGCCTTGTTGAGTTCTCTGAAAAATTAAATACAAGGCATGCAGGACACCCTGCATATATATGCACATTGCCAAGTCCTTCAACACTACCACTCCATGCTGGGATTCTTCAAAATCTTTCCCAAATCAGCTTTAGCTCATACACAGTTCCCTAGATAAGCAACACGCTAACTGAAAGAACTTAAACTTTTAGGGCTTGGGGGTGTTAGCACTAGAGAGAGAGGTGTCACCAGCAGTGTTCCACCGGGTTCTGTCCTTTCTCTTTAGGGCATTCTATCAGTGTAGTATCTCGCTTTTAGTTCTGCACAGCTTTGGGTGTGCCGGCAGTGATTGGCGGGCAAAATGGGCGGGGATAGCTAAGAAGAATGGCAGTCATGCTAATTTGCATGTCACGTCATGGATACATTACTGGTGTAACTGTCACTTAAATAAAAATCCTCAGACTTACAGATGCCGTTCCAATAAATAAGTTGAAATCACTCAATTCCCCATGTTAACGCCCAGAAATATGAGCCGTTACTGGCTTAACATAATAATAATTCCTCATGTTAACACCAAAAAATATGAGCTGTAACTGGCTTGCTAGCATAATAAAATGCTAAAACTCACATGCAATACCATAGTTTAAGAATATTAAAACCAGACTTTGAAAGTGTACTACTGAATGGAATGCTGTTTTACATGAATGTCTTAATTTCTTTCCTTTCTTTTTGTAAAGAAACAGACTCTTCCTTACGTTACACGGATTTTGTTTCTTTATTTCAATCTGTCTACATACTTTGCTCTTGTATATCTGTAAATCAACTTTACTTAAGGTGCACAAATGAATATTCATGCAGCAGCTGCCTCCGCCGGGCTGCAGGCGTGTTTGGGGTGGGATTTGTTACTGCGCATCCTACGAGGTACTACACTGATAGAATGCGCTCTTTAGTATACTTTTCACTGGAGTGAGAGCACATATCATAGACTATGTCTAACCAAATCTGCTGATGACTACAAACTGGAGGCAGTTATCAAATCCCATGCTGATGCTCCCATTCTCCAGCAATGGCTAGACCAGGCAGGTGGTTAATGTGTTAAATCATAGGCTCACCCTCAAAACCAAGAAATGCAGCACAGCCTCTGTTAGAAAATCCAGCATCACTACCACTCATGTTGACAACATCCCACTAGGACACAATCATCGGGGACCTGGTACTTCCATTCATAACAGACTCTTTTAACCACCATTTCTCTTACATAACTTATCATTTGGGCCGTAACCTCAAGGTCCAAAGAAGTTACAATTCCACCTCATTATTCTCTTATTAGGCCCATCATTCTCAATTCAATGCCCCCTTTGGCAGGTACTGCACTAAATGCCTAAAGTGACTCAACAGACCTTAACAGTTCCTCGCTAAAAAGGCCTCTGGTATCAGTAACCATAGCTACTCAAACAAAGTCCTGTCTCTCTAGTCAGCATCATCAGGACTCCTGACAGGTAACCTCTGCTTAGCCTTTTGTGCTATGAAATGACGCAGCAGTTTCATATCCTTCACTTAAACAGAATCAGTAGTACAGAAAATACCCACTCTATATACCTAAATCTTTACTGCTACATCAACACCCCCACAAATGGCTTGACAGGTACCTACCTAACCCAATGTATTTCTCATTTCGGAGCAGGATGCTTTTCAATATCCGAGTACTTGCCTATCAACCTTTAAAATCCATCTATAAGACTACATGGCGGACTGAAAATTCTCACCCGGGACATGTGGGGAACATCTACTCAACAAAGAGGGAGCACTTCGTCCCAGACCAGTATAAGGCTGAGGCTCTCAATGGTCTCCTTGGCCATAAGCGTAGAATGAACCCAATAACTTGTGAGCCTTGCACAGGTGTACTCATTAATTAGTGTGATGCTTTACTCAAATATCATAATGGTAAATGGTCCCAAATACCTTATGTAAGAACCATAACAGCCAATGAAACAACAAAGAAAGATATTATACCCGGGTCTATATCACATTGACGAAACAGCAGAAGTTCGAACACCATATGTTCGAACTTCTAACCTCGAAGTGCAAAATCATTGAAGCCTTAGAACAGAGACTTTTTTTCAAAGGGGGAAAATAATTGCTGTTCCAAGAAAACACACACACAACACAAGCACACCAAAATAAATAATCCACAATATACACTTCACAAAACCCTACTTCTAACCCTACACTACACCGTACATACACTACTATCTATCCTCTTACCTTAACCCAAACCCTAACCCTAAGGTCTGTAACTATCGCACACTCACCTTACCTGCTCCCTAACCCTAAGGTCCGTAACTATCACACACTCACCTTAACCCGGTCCGTTTGCACACTTACCTTAACCCGGTCCGTAACCTTTGCACCACAGTGGAAGGAATAGTGAAGCCGTAGAAAAGGCCCACCAAATTCTTGTGGCTTCGCGATAATCAGTTTTTAAACTTCACAGTTCGAACATATACTGCTGAAGTTTTAACGAACTGATAGGAACCTGTCATACCCTACACAGAATAATACAATTTGAAACTAAACATTCAAATGAAAGAGAAGGACATACCTAATACCAGAGAAAATGTATTGTGCCATCTCCTCACTAATTCACATCTTACAAAAGGTGACCCCTTTCAGTCTTTCCCACCAATGTTTCCTGTAAAACTTCATGTATAACCCAGGCAGGATTTAAGCAGTTATGGTAGCCTAGTCACACACCTGCCTCATCCCTGACACAAATAAATCACATCATGGATGATGTGAATGTACAGCATGAACCTTCTACAAAGTATTAACATTCCTGGTACCATGGCAGGTATGGCTGCAGTACAAGGGTTCAGAGCTCACCCTCATTTGCTGAGACATAGCATCTTAAGGCAATGACCGCTGTGTGGCCAGCTTCACAGTTTGGTGACAGATTGTCTCAGAAAGGTGATAGATTTGACCTGGCCATAAGTGAGCCATAGTCCACAGAGATAACAAGCAATTTTTAGTTGCAATGGAAAAATGAAGACTGAATTAAAGCACTCAGGTGCACCCCACTCAAAAATGCAATACAAAAGTTCTTCACCTGTGCCCTACTACAAACTCAGAACCACTGCACCTGAAGGGCACTGCATCAACCCGCCAAGCTACACAGCCATTGCAGCAACAAAATATTGAGAAAGGACTGAAATTGAAGTTCTGGTGTGAGAATTAAACTGCAACATCAGTTAATGACAATTAGCATCGCTGCACTTGCTATCAAGACAAGTCTATGAACTGGAAGTCAGAAACAAAGATGCAGTCACCTTTCAGGCATGGTAGGCACAGAAGTTAGTATGGAAATTTTTTAAGCTACTGACACCAACATATTTGGAAACAGTTACATCACCTCAACAGATAGTGAAAATGTTTGGGACTTTACCTTCATAGTGTCGTTAAATCCTGGTTTACAAAACTGCTTATAATACTCCAAGTCATCTTTAGAAGTTCGTGCTTTGATGAATGTCAGAAATCTGTTCGGACATTTTTCTACACAAATCTGTTTTAAAAAGACAAAATGGTTAGCTGGTTCGCATCAGACACAAAATAAAACAGTGAAACAGAAGAGATACTGACATATACAACAGACCCAAATCTTAAAAAGCAAAGACAGTGGGCTTATTGAAAAAAAAAACAGCATGGGTGCCATCCAAAAATACAAACACCTGTCAAAGAAAATCAAAGGAAGCAAACTGCAAATAAAACTTTACAATTTACACATTTATTGTAGAAAAACATACCTCCTCAGAGAAAAGAAGCTCATTGTTACAGTGAACAAATAGTGGGTACTCTCACAGGAATTTAAAGAAATAAAGGCCATTCTCAGCTGTGGATTACTTATTTAACCATTCACCCTACTCGTAGGCGTCTTGCCAATACAACAGTGCTGATATACTTTTATTTTTTTAGACATTTCCAGAGTCAGTAACATTAAAAAACAATTTTGTTTTGTAGACATATTTCTACAAAAAGGGGACTCTCTCTCTCTTACAGTCTCTATTTCTGGAGACTCGGCCTCCATCACCTGGTCTCAAGGAAAGGAAAATGTAACAAAAACACACTTAGCAGAAGTAAGGCTTAAGGCATCAAAATGATCCTTCAGGAACAGAGCTTTCATGCCCAGCTGCATCTGTGCTTTTCTCTATTGACCTACAAGAACAGGACCATTCTCATCCATAAGGAAATAGGCATTCTTCAATCCTCTAGGAATAAGACCCATTGCCATCCTTTTCTGTATAGCAGAATCTAACAACAAGACTTTGCAGACACTTATTTCTAAACAATATTCAGTCGGTAACGATTACAAGTAAACAATTGTGCAATTATAAATGCTAAATCAAATATTAGTTTTCCCAGCACACAGGAATGCAAAAGTTGGGACAGGAGCATGTTTTCCACTGACAATTTTCAGCTCATCAAAATGATCTGTATAAGTCTGGAATCATACTTCAACTTCTTAGCACAAGAAAATCTGGACAAACCCTAAAATAATGGGGGGACAAAGGTCCAAAAATCAGGGCAGACTTTAAATATTGCTCCTATTAACTTAGAAGGATGGTAGAACAGGATTTATGGACTAAACAAAAGATCAGACAAAAACTGAGAAATAGGAAGCTCTGTTTTATGGATACAGAAAGCAAGACACAAGCAGTCAAAATGTTTTTTAGACCATTTAATTTTATACACAGGTCAGGCATATTTTTATCAACCTAAGGAGAAATTGTGGATTGCAATAAGTAGAGAGATAAAGGATTTTATCTGGGAGAGGAAGACAGCAAGAGCCAAGTGAGATCCCTTGATCCTTCCAACAGAACAAGGTGGTTTGGAATTACCTGAATTAAAGGGATATTTCAGAGCTACAGGGTTAAGGCTTCCACACATAGCTCAAGCAGAAAGCTATAATTCAAAGTAGAAAGGGATGATGATGAAAGGGGGCAGGGGCTTAAGAAATAAGGGCAGACTTGGATTTTTGATGCAGGTCCTTAAGGACAACAACAATAACTATAGAGAATATTATATTCATAAAGTAGCACATATTATTCCAAGAACTAAGCCAACACAGAAATAGGGAAAGGAGACGGAAGACTGCAATTTGGGATACAAGCAAAAGGCAAAAAGGGGCTGGAATTTACTGGAGAAAGCTGGCAAAGAACCAACGTGTTGAGAGCAAATAATTAGAAAGAGAAAGGTAACAGGATGGCAAGATGCCAAGAATTTATTGGGACTGCAGGCTAGAGATTGCTTTCCCCATCAAGGATTGATATGGGAGTATAGGCAAAGAAAGAAAGAAGAGGATCCTGAGCAAAAGACTAGCACTGGCAGATATTTCAGTAGAATCTAGAAGAATCTAGAACAGAAGCTGCTGTTAAAAAAGGGATAATTAATAGAACATATAAAATACTGCACAACTATAAGAACCAATCAGAGGAGGTTAGAAAGGATTGGGAAGAGAGAATGGATAAGCAATTCACAAAGAAAGAATGAGGGGATACATGTATGACTCCCAAATATGCGACAAAATCTAGAAGACTTGGGATCTTTGCCTGGAAGTGTTTACATACGTATTTTTATACCCAAGTAGACCTCCAGAGATTTTCTCCTTGGGTAGACAGCAATATGCTGGAGGTGTGATGGGGAAGAAAGAGGTAATTGGGAACATATTTTCTGGGACTGAGGTGAGTTGGTGGACTTTAAGGATTCCCTGCATAATGCACTGTCGGAGATGCTGGGTGGGCAGACTGGTGTGACGAGGGAGATGATTTTTCTGAGCTATGACACAGAATCAGATTTGCATAGACATTGTAATGCCTTGATGTGCCTAATTATGGTGGCTGCCAAAAAGCAATTACAGAATGGAAATCAAAATCTAAACCAACTACACTAGAAGTAGTGGCAGAGATAAAACAACTGGAATTAAGATATTGAGAAAAGGGTAGGAGCAAACTACAAAGGAAATCAAAATCTAAACCAACTACACTAGAAGTAGCGGCAGAGATGAAACAACTGGAATTAAGATATTGAGAAAAGGGTAGGAGCAAACTACACAGGAAATCAAAATCTAAACCAACTACACTATAAGTAGCGGCAGAGATAAAACAACTGGAATTAAGATATTGAGAAAAGAGTAGGAGCAAACTACACAGGAAATCAAAATCTACACCAACTGCACTAGAAGTAGTGGCAGAGATAAAACAACTGGAATTAAGATATTGAGAAAAGAGTAGGAGCAAACTACACAGGAAATCAAAATCTAAACCAACTACACTAGAAGTAGTGGCAGAGATAAAACAAATGGAAAGATATTGAGAAAAGGGTAGGAGCAAACTACACAGGAAATTAAAATCTAAACCAACTACACTAGAAGTAGCGGCAGAGATAAAACAACTGGAATTAAGATATTGAGAAAAGGGTAGGAGCAAACTACACAGGAAATCAAAATCTAAACCAACTACACTAGAAGTAGTGGCAGAGATAAAACAAATGGAATTAAGATATTGAGAAAAGGGTAGGAGCAAACTACACAAGAAATCAAAATCTAAACCAACTACAATAGAAGTAGTGACAGAGATAAAACAACT
Source organism: Protopterus annectens (assembly GCF_019279795.1). Taxonomy (NCBI): domain Eukaryota; kingdom Metazoa; phylum Chordata; order Ceratodontiformes; family Protopteridae; genus Protopterus; species Protopterus annectens. The sequence goes on along the minus strand of NC_056743.1, from coordinate 1,952,735,311 downwards.
GGAATTAAGATATTGAGAAAAGAGTAGGAGCAAACTACACAGGAAATCAAAATCTAAACCAACTACACTAGAAGTAGCGGCAGAGATAAAACAACTGGAATTAAGATATTGAGAAAAGGGTAGGAGCAAACTACACAGGAAATCAAAATCTAAACCAACTACACTAGAAGTAGTGGCAGAGATAAAACAACTGGAATTAAGATACTGAGAAAAGGATAGGAGCAAACTACACAGGAAATCAAAATCTAAACCAACTACACTAGAAGTAGCGGCAGAGATAAAACAACTGGAATTAAGATATTGAGAAAAGGGTAGGAGCAAACTACACAGGAAATTAAAATCTAAACCAGCTACACTAGAAGTAGTGGCAGAGATAAAACAAATGGAATTAAGATATTGAGAAAAGGGTAGTAGCAAACTACACAGGAAAAAAAAGGGAATTGTGAGAACAATACATACAGGGGAGGGGTGAGGTTTAAAAGACGGCAGGACTTAACTGAGCTATGTAATGTTTGACTGAAAACAATTTGGTAGGTTATAAATGATGTATAATGTTTGCACCTGGGAGTGTGTCAGTATGGTTTGTGATGTAAAATGCTTGCAACTAGGATTGTAACAGTGTGGATCGTTTTCACGTATATAAATGTTTCACTGCCTATGTCATAAGTGATGGTTTAATAAAGATGTTTCTTGTTTAAAAAAGGGCAGGAATTGAATAATTTACATAAAGTTGCTTAGGTTATATGATGTATAGCAATATATGTAAAGCATAATGTTTGTAAAAGCGAACCTGTTAATACAGTTTGACTGCTTTTATATAAATGTAAAATTTCCGGTTTCACAAGTGATAATTCAATAATGGTGCTAAAAAAACTTATAAGCAAAGACATGACATCTGTACCACTGTACTTGGCCCAGTCAGAACCATAAAGAGTATAATGCTCCCTTCAGTATGTAGCTGACAAGACACATGCAGCAACTGGAACATCCTCAAGGGTTCCTTACAAAAAAAAAAAGAAATACAGGGAGTAAACACAATGTACAAAGCTGATCACCTCAAGCCCTGACACTTTACCATACAGACTTCTCAGAGGTGATCATTGTCTGGCATACAGGGCATCCCTGCACCCTGCTTTGATGAATATTTTGCACATCTGCAAAACAAACAGCACTAAAACTGTGACGACCCGCCACTGTCAACCAATATGTAATGTGGATATCCCACCTTTGGTCCAGTAATCAAAGAGCCTCAATCCTCACCACTGGCACCTGGTGGGAGGACGCCCATAGAGAGGATAACAGATACACACAGTATTTCCAGATGCAGCTCTCTGCATTGAGTGCAATTTCCCTTAAGAGCACACAGAGGCCACAGTCAGTGCGGGGCTGGTTTCTCCTTCTTTCTCCAGATCCCCAATAAGACTCCCCACTGGCACAGCTATAGAGTTGAGTCTTTAGCCAGGATTCCAAGCCAAGTCCTCCAACACTCTCTCTGTCCAACCAGTGCTTTGTGTCCCTGCCCAAGTAGGTGATACACACAGTCTTGAGATTTGATTTGCCCCCACACACACACACACACACACACACACACACACACACACACACACACACACACGGGAAAGGCTGGCGCATGTTTCCTAGCTATGCCTCCTTTTGCCCAGATTATAAAGTACCACTGCCACCAGAACTCCTCACCAGCAGCTCTCGAGCTTTTGAAGATGGCCGAGTCGGAGCTGAGGATCGGCTCAGAACCCAGAGATCTCAACCAGCAAGAATGAAGGGAAGGCGAGATAGACAACTTAACATCGACATTTAATTATTTACAAAATTCCATCTAGCTATGCTGGCAGTACCTCCTTTCATCACACTTCTCCCTTTGAAGACTCAAGGTAGTTTTTCAAGTGCCTCTTGAGAAAGGTTGCTTGAGAAGGATGAGCCGATCTGGGAGTAAATTACCCCATACCCTGTCTTGAGAGCCCATATGCATTGGCATTACTAACCCCACTGTGGTGCTGCACTAATGTGATCTGGACTGGTTAACACAGGGAGTACTCCCAAAGCTCCTTTAAGCTTCTGGAATGCCTGCTCACATGCTGGGGTCTATCTGGCCTGTTTTTCCTTGTCAGGTCTGTGAGAGGAGCAGCTATGGTACTAGAAATGGGGGGTAAACTTTCTGTAGTGCCCTACTGTCCCGAAGAATCCCCTCACATGCTTTTTGGTAACAGAGACAGGCCATGCCTGAATGTCTTCCGCTTTGGCAGGTTCTGACCTAATATTACCACTTCCCACTCTATTTCCCAAGTAGAAGACCTCTGCCATATCCACCTGATACTTACTGGGCTTAATGGTCAATCCTGCCCTCTGTAGTCTGCCCAGCACCTCCCTGCCATGCTGAAGATGCTAGTGCCAGAATGGCTGAAGATGGCAATATTATCCAGGTAAGCAAGGAAAAAATCTTCTTCTCCTGCCAGGATACGATCTACCAGCCTCTGGGAAAGTCGCTGGGGCAGTTTCATCTGAAAGGGCATCTTCATGAACTAACACAAGCTGAAAGTAATCACAAAGGCTGACCTCTCTTTAGCAGTGGGAGTCAAAGGCACCTGCCATAAGCTCTTGATAAGATCAATAGTGGTAAGATACTTAGCTCCACCCAGCTGCTATAGGGCTTCATATGTCCTAGGCATGGGGTAAGCATCTGACTGTGTGTGACTTAGTTTCCTGCAGACCACACAGAACCTGGTGTTGCCATCCTTCTTTGGTACCTGCACCACTGAGGAGGCCCAGGGACTGCTGGACTCCTAGATTACCCCCAGTTCCAACATTTCCTGTATCTCCTCCCTCAGAGTCTGTTTGACTCTTTCAGGCACCCTATAAGGAGCCTGCTTGGCAGGCCTCTGGGGTGCTGTAGCCACATGGTGCTGCACCAGGTGGGTAAACCCTGGTGTCCAAGTGAACATGCCCCCAAACTTCTGTAACACTGCTCAGCTTTCTTGAACCTGGGTAGGAAACAGCTGCTAGGACACTGCTACCCCTTTCACTAAGGTGTCAGTCCAGAGCCTCACTGAGGAGATCAGTCGCCAGACACCCTTCAGACTCCTCCAGCCATCCACTGCAAATACTCAAGCACAATAGCCTATCATGGTAAGGTTTCATCATGTTAACATGGTACAGTTTATGCCCCTGCCCCCTGCCTAGTAGTTCTACCATGTAGTTAATATCACTGACCTTCCTTACCATTTTGATGGGTCTCTCCCAAGCTGCCTACAGCTTGTGTGTGACAGGAATGAGAACCATGACCTGCTGTCCTACAGCATACTCTCTGGCTCAAGCATTACTATCATACCAGACCTTTTTCTGCTGTTTGGCTCCTGCCAGGTTCTCCTGGGCCAAGCCCATGAGTTCCTTGAGCCTGTCCTGAGGTTTAGGACATATGCCACAACAGACTCCTTGTGGGATTCACACTCATCGTGAATCAAATCTAGAGGTCCCCACACCCTATGCTCATACAGCAACTCAAAAGCTGAGAAAATATTTGTCCCACTCCCTCTTAAACTAGTCTGCAAATGCCTGTAGCATGGTGCTTAGTGTAGAGTTTGACCTCTCCACCAGACCATTAGTCTGGGGATGGTAGGGTGTGGTCTTTAGGTACTTCACTCCACAGTGCTTCCACAGACAAGCCAGCAGGTCTGACATGAAATTAGCACCTCTGTCAGTCAGTATTTCTCTTGGGAAACTTACCCTGCTGAAAATCTCTAACATAGCATTTGCCACCTTTTCTGACTCAATGGAGGACAGAGCCACTGCCTCAGGGAATATGGTAGCAGAATCTACTACCACTAGGGTATACTACTTCCCTGTAGAACTTGAGATACTCAGAGGACCCAAAATATCCATAGCTACCCTCTAAAATGGCTCCTCAATCACAAGCAAAGGCATCAAAGGAGCTTTGACCTGGTCTCCTGCCTTGCCTACTTTTTGGCACTGCTCAGAGGTCCTGCAGTACCCTGTTACATCCCTGGAAATCCCAGGCCAATAGAAGTTCTGCATAATATGTTTCTTGGTATGCTTTATGCCCATACAATGGGAATGTCATGGGCTATGGCTAGAAGTACCAGATGGTAGGCTCAGGGCACTACCATCTCCTGTAGTACCTCACCTTCTAGCCCTACCTCAGGGATCCACTCTCTATACAGTAACCCTTTGTTCCAGTATACAGATTCCCCTTTTCCATGAGAATCAGGTGCATCCCTAGCTACCTCCCTTAGACCTTGCAATGTAGTGTCTGAGAGTTGAGCCTGTCTCAACTCTCTCTTTGTAACCCTTCCCAGGTCCCCTTCCACAAGAAGTTTGGTATCCTCGGACAGTGGTGCCTCACTGTCAGCCAGGGTACTACTATTCACCTCTGCCCTTGCAGTCACTCTGTCCAAGGAAACATCAGTACCCACCAGCAGCTTTGGCTCACCTTCAGTCTCACTGCTACAGGGTAGCTCCCTCTCTGAAGTAACCACCTCCTCAGTCCTGGCTTCAAATGTGCTGTCTGTCAGGGTCCCTCCCAGGCTACCAAACCCACATGCCTGTCTCCAAGCCTGACTGTGGGTAAGTGCACACAAGGTACTGGATTATCAAAATCATTTCCTATCAGGACATCTGCAGGGATATCCTCAAAAACACTTACGTGCTTGCTTCCCTTCCACCTTCCCAGTCAATGTGAGCAATTAGCCAAAGGTATTTGGAATGGGGTCCCTCTAAAGTTCTGACTGGAGTAGACTGCCCAGGCAAGTAGTGCTTCTCTAACCATTGCAGGCTTCACAATGGTTAGGTCAGAGGCTGTCTCTCTCTCAGCAGTGGCCTGTTTCCCATCTACTAAGATAGGATATAACCTCATGTGGTAGTTTTGTACTGTTGTTGTGTTCAGACAACTTACCACTGGCATACTGCTATTCCCACTTGCTGGCTACCCTATCTTTTGTTCCACACCCTGCCTCCATGGACATCTATATGCTACATGGCCACACTGGTAACATTTAAAACATTTAACCCTTGATCCTGGCCGTGTACCTGAAGTAGTGGCTTCCCCTGTTACTGCGGGACTCTGGGCATTTTAGGCTGCCTACCATGGGTTCCCTTATACCTATATGCAGCACTGGGTATCCCTGTCCTGTGCAGTGAAGCCCTGCTTCCTATATATAGCTCTCCTTTTTTTCCCCAACTCCTGCGGTGTTGCATTCATCATCTGCCAACCAGATTCTCATGTCCTCAGGCAAACTGCTAAGGGCTTGTTCCCTCACCAAAAGGCCTGCCAGCCCTTCAAAAGTGGTGATCTGACACCCACTCACCCACCTATGAAAATAAGAGCTTAACTTGGCAATATACTCACACACACTCATCTGCTTTGAGTCTATGCTCACAAAACTTTTTTCTATAAGCTTCAGGCGTTAACCCAAAGCACTCAACATTTCTTTACTTGGTTATAGTCTACAATTAATGTCAGAAAATTTAGAAACAGTAATTACAGTTTTACCATGGAGTAAGGGGGGGATAAGAACCATACTCAGAGCCCTTGGTCAAGATTATACTGTTCATATACCCTTTCAAACATAGGAATAAAACTACCAAAATTACCACCCTCTGTAAATTGGGGAAGAAATTTACTGACCTTTATTCTTCTGGGGATCAGTTATTCCCTTCCCCATTACCCCCATGACCCTGGCGAAGAGTCAGCATCGCCCTCTCATGTTGCCTCTGCCTCTCATTTTCTTCAGAGCCCAAATGCCACAGTCTCTCTGCTGATTCTAATTCCATATATCTGGCCTCCAGTTCAAGTCTTTAACTCCAGATAGATTTTTTTAAGTCCTCTGAGGAAAAGTCGAACTGCCCATTTTCTGAGAGCTGTACATCCAAGGCCAGTCTGGCAGTCTTCCTAGTTGCTGGTCTATGATGCAGCTGTGACCAAGTCTGCAATCATTTCCACTTTAATCAGGTTGGCATGCACCCGTCCTTTGGCTTGTCACATCTCAGCCAAGTGGCTCCTTGTCAGCTTGCCATAATCCTCTACTGACATCACTGCCTGCTCTCCCTTACTAACTAAGCTAACAAAAAATTAACTATTGTAATATGAAACTCTGAATGTCTACCATGTGGCTGCCTGGGAGTACAAACACCTTCTTTAGTGACCACTGTTTACAGGCTACAGGAGTTCAATATCCACACGACTGAATCCCAATATGTGATGTCATGATCCCACCACTGCCAGCCAAAATGTGATCATCCACCACTGTCAACCAATACGTGACGTGGAGATCCCCACCTCCGGGCTAGTAATCAAACAGCCTCAATCCTCACCACTGGTACTTGGTGAGGGGACGTTCACTGACAGAATAACAGGTACACACACACAGTATTTCCAGATGCAGCTCTCTGCATAGAGTGCAGTTTCCCTTAATAGCATACAGAGACCACAGTCAGTCCGGAGCTGGTTTCTCCCTCTTTCACCAGAACCACAATAAGATTCCCCACTAGCACAGCTAGAGTTGAGTCTTTAGCCAGGGTTCCAAGCCAAGATCTCCAACATTCTCTCTGTCTCTGTCCAACCAGTGCTTCATGTCCCTGCCCAAGTAGCTGACACACACTTGTTGAGATTTGATTTGCCCACACACACGCACCTGGGAAAAGTTGCCACACATTTACTAGCTATGCCCCCTTTTGCCTAGACTATAAGGAAGTTACCACTGCTACCAGAACCCCTCGCCAGCTACTTTAAGGCCCTTAACAAAGGGTGTCCAATCTTACTGTGTAATATTAATACAAATGGTAGTTTGACCAAGGGCAAGGCTACTAGGACTGGCCCATACAGTGACAAATAAATATGCAACTACTCTCAAAACAAACATTTCTACAAAGATCAGCCACAATTAAACGTTTAAATATATTTAATAGTAAATAATAACAGAACAAGAAAATACTAAGTATATATTCACAGTGACGTCAGAGTTCAAAACATAGGAAATATTTAAAATAACATTGCAGGACAGGCTCAGATAAATAAAGAAAATAAATATCTAAACTAAGCTTCACTATATTCCTGACGGTATCCAAGAGAATACTATACCCTAATAACTTACTTAAAAGGGCAAGGCAGATTATGTGGTGAATGGTTCTTGTTGTCAGGTCCAAGACAGAATATAGAATGCTTTGTCTCACCAACAGACTTCTCAAAATACATAAAATATTACTGCTGGGATAGCTTGCAGAATGACATCACTTCTTATCATCTGACTTCTAGTTTCCATGCAAAACCCCCATTCCTGGAAGCTGGCAGGACTTCGCACCTACTTGTAAAAATACACATATACAAGGGCTTTTGCTCAGATCTTTGGCAGGTGCTGGAGGTCATAAAACAATTGCGTACCATCGTGCTTTCGAAGTAGTGATTAATTCACCCCAAAGACAATACAGAAAGCTTCTTAGTACAGACTTTGTTTCTGGCTGCCTTGAAACCTGTGAGATAGCATCTTTATAGCCTAGCCTATAAAGTGATTTAATTTCTTATATTTTTCTTTAAAAGTTAGCAGGATGAAGATTAGCCTCTTCTGTTCCAGTATATGCTGTTACAACGTATACATGTAACTGTTACAATAATGCATGTACATTTCTTTTCTGTCTGGCAGGGGAAACTACTGATGCATTTCAAACACAAGCACTTTACAAATATGTTTTCAACACAAACATCTGCACAAATCAGTTTGATATGCACGACATACAGTTCTAACACATTTGTAACACAAGCATCCTACATATATCAGTTTGATATTCACAAATTACATTTAATTTACAAACTTCCATCTAGCTCCTTTCATCTCAAAAACGACTAGATTAAAAGACAAATTATGTTTGCAACATAAATAGGACATGTTGGACAGACATGTTTCTCGGCGAATTCCCATTCTCTGGAACAGGCTCCCCATCCATGTGAAACAGAGTTCCTCCCTATCCCTATTTAAACTCTACTTGGACCAATGGATGGGTAATCAGAAATTTGGCTCCCATGTCTCTGACGGACACAAGGAAGTCAGTAAATCACCCCTATAAATCAATCATATTTGTGGGTCACATTTAGGTTGCACAGCTAAGCTTTTAAGGGTCCTAGCGGTCATTAGTCTAGTGTACATCTGTGAACATAATTTCAATATTTCATTTATTTGAATAGGTTTTCTCTATTTGCCGACTTACATATAGCTTTGCTTTAAGGTTTGTAAGCCTTGTAGTAATATCTGTGTGACTGATGCAATCTGGTGTAATGTTTCACTTTTTTGCCCCTCCAAATCACACTAGAATCTGATGTAGCTCTGGTGTAACAATTTAAATAAAAAGCAAGTAAACAGAGATACGTTAATAGATTCCTGGAATAATAATACATCATCTACAGAGAGAAGACTAAGACATGCAACAGAGCTATGCCACATCAGAGAACAACTAGATTTTTTGCCTCATACTTCGGGTCACTTTATAGACTTTTTGTGGTTTTGTAGCAAACCAGTGAGCACTGAAGCCACTAAATTATGGGCAGTTGCATTTTAGACTTCCTTCAGAAAGTTCATGCGAACTTAAAAGCCCGTTATTCTAGCAACCTTCTAAGTTTACAAGAGCAATATTTAAAATATGTCTCTATTTCTGGACCACTTTCCCACCAATTATTTTGGGATTTGTACAGACATCTTACAGTACAAGGCTGAGCAGTATTACTGTGAATGATGAAAAGAACAGCAACTACAGCAGGAAGGTGCACCTGAAGTGCAAGATGTGGCCATCGCATACAGGACAGGATTACTAGTCCTGAGTGAGCAGGTGGATTGTTAAACGAACAAAGGCAACAGCTCTTTGAACAAAGAGGGTTGGGGCCAGGAAGTCTGCAAGAGTAAAGTACAGCTGTGTACACTTACCATAAATGTAGATGTTGGAGTGTAATCACTGTTGCAGTCATTACATTTGGGTTATCCGCTGGCAGGTTGCCCTCAGTCGGCCTGATTAACAAAGTCTTGGGTCCTGCGTCAGTTGCTGTCCCTTCTTCCATGACAGTCAGGTCGTCAGGGGTATAAAACATGCAGCCGATGCCATTACATCAGTTTTTCTTGCCCCAGATGTCAGGTGCCCCCCAAATGGGGAGCAAACTATATAATTAAAAACACAAAAAATATACCTCCAAACAAAAGCAAATACACCAAAAAAGCTTTTAAGCATAGTAAAAGAAAGTAGAGGTATAGTAAGAGAAAAACAGGGGGCTGGAGGGAGGGTAACCATGCCTGCAACAGTGAATACACTTGAACATCTACATTTATGGTAAGTGTACACAACTGTACTGTGTTCTTCGTGTTTCACTGTTGCAGTCATTACATTTGGGTAGATTCACAAAGCTATGATTGGGAGGATGGATTTAAACAGCATTAGGACCCGCTATAAGGCCCTGCAGGACAGCAGTGGCAAAGCCAGCTCTGGATTTAGAGAAGAAAGGTAAATGGTAATGTTTGGTGAACGTATGAACTGAGCTCCAGGTAGCAGCTTCTAGAATGTCTCTGGTAGGAACACCTCTGAGAAAGGCTGTAGAAGTAGATGCAGCCCTGGTGGAATGAGATCTGATCTCCTGGAGGATAGTTTTACCATGGTGCATATAGCAGAAATGAATACAATGGCTTATCCATTTGGAAATAGTCTGTTTTAAAATAGCCTTTCCCTCTGCCCCTGCAGCAAATGACACCAGTAGTAGTTCAGATTTTCTTAGATATTTTGTCCTAAGTAAAATCTAAGTTGTCTGTGTACATCCGATGAATGCAAAATCCGCTCCCCCTTGTTCTGTGGATTGGGAAAGAAGGTTGGCAAAATGAATGGTCTGATTAAAAGCCACACTGGATACCACCTTAGGCATGAAGGATGGATTGGTCCTGAGAGACACCCTGTCCGCATGAAAAATAATGAAAGGCTCCTCTGCCATAAGAGCCTGTAATTCAGAAATCCTTCTAGCTGAAGTGACTGCTAAAAGGAAAGCTGTTTTCCAGGACAGAAAATTTAAGCCTGCAGTAACAGCTGGCTCGAAAGGAGGGAGAGTGAGTTGAGGTCCCAGGCAGGGGTTGGAGCTCTCCTGAGTGGTCTTAAGTTTTTGGCCCCTTCGAGATATTGCTTTAGCAGAGGATAAGAGAAGAAGGGAGGTTCTGTGTTGTAATGAGCTGAAATGGCTGAGGCATGGATTTTTATGGAAGAAAAGGACAGGCCTTTGTGAAGCATCTCAGTTAAGTATTGTAAAGTCTGAGAAATATTGGGCACTGTTGTGCTTATTTCTAATGATCGATTCCATGCACAGAATCTTTTCCATTTGTCAGCATAAGATTTTCTAGTACTAGGCCTTCACACCTCCAAAATTACATTCATCTCAGGTTTGCTGAGGGATGCCAAGGGTGAATTTAGGTGATTAGCATGCTGCAAGATTCAAAGGGAGCCAAGTGTGCAGAATTTGGTTGTTCTGCTGAGACAGAAAGTAAGGTGTCTGAGGCAGGTGCCATGGTGGAAGGTGTGACACATTGCACAGGAGTGGCTACCAGTGTTGGCGAGGGCAGTCTGGAGCAATCAGAATCATTTTTGGTTTGTCATGTTTGACTTTTAGTAGAACTTTGGAGAGCAGAGGCAGAGGGGGAAAAGCATAGACTGATAGGTTTTTCCAGCTGAATGATAGAGCATCCACTTTCCAGGCTTTTATGTGATGAGTTCTTGTGCAGAATTTGTCCAACTGATAGTTCTGGGGTGAGGCAAAAAGATCTATGTCTGGACTCCCCCCATTTGCGTGTCAACATGTTGAAAATCCATGGTTCCAGTTTCCATTCATGTGGGTCCATGAGATTTCTACCTAGTTTGTCTGCCAGAGTATTCAGCTTTCCTGGCAGGACTTGAGCTTGTAGTTGTATTTGGTAGGTGAAGGCCGTGTTCCACAATGCCATGGCTAGTCTGCATAGGGGGTAGGAGTGTGTAGCCCCCTGCTTGTTTATGTACCACATATTGTCCTGGATGAAGGTAGTCCTTGAAAGCTGTCAATGCATTCTGTACAGCTAGCATCTCTTATTGATTGATATGAAGGTGCATTTGATTTGGGCTCCATTTGCCCTGAATGCATTTCCCTGCCAGATAAGCCCCCCAAGCATAGTCTGATGCATCTGTAGTTAGGTTTGGGCAGCAGGGGGTGGAGTGAATGGCAGTCCCTTGTTCTGGTGGCAGGCCACTGCCCACCATAGGAACTCTAGTTGCAGGCAAGGTATGATGGGAATCATTGTTTCCAGGCTGTGATAATGTTGACTCCATAAACTTTTTAAGTACCACTGAAGTTTCCTCATATGCAGTCTTGCATATGGAATTAGAAGAATGCAGGAAGGCCATGAACCCCAAGGCTTGCAGAATTTGTCTTGCAGATAGCAGGGTTTTTGTGGCCACCTGTTTGAAGTTACCAAATGAATTTACTTTTCTGGGGTAAGGTAAGCCATCTGGGCAGTTGTATTCAAGCTTGCACCCAGGAATGTAATTTTTTGAGAGGGTACTAGTTGTGATTTCTTTTCGTTTATGGTGTACCCTAGACAAGTTAGAACCCTTTTTACAAACGCCAGATGCTTTAGAAGAACATCCTTGTTTTCTGCCTGAATTAGACAATCGTCCAGGTATGGATATATTTGAATATTTCTTTGCCTGCAAAATGCAATTACTGGAGCCAGGCACTTTGTGAAGACCCTGGGTGCAGTAGATAAGCCAAAGGGCAGTGCAGAGAGCTGGTAATGCAAGTAGCCTGCTTTGAAGCGGAGGTATCTTCTGCAAGATTCCCTGATTGGGATATGCAGGTAAGCCTCTTAAGTCTAGAGTTACCAACCAGGCATCTTTGCCTAGCATAGGAAATAACTGTTGAAGAGTCAGCATCTTGAATTTTGGAATGTCCAGAAATGTGTTTAGAGTAGATAAGTCCAGAATTGGATGCCATGATTTGTCTTTTCTGGGTACCAGGAAAAGTCTTGAATAGAAACCTTGTCCCTTTTCCTCTTTTGGTACTAGTTGAATAGCCCCCATGCTCATAAGGGACAGTACTTGTTTCTGGGCCTCTGCCCACTGATTTGGGGGCAGGTCTGGCAATCCGTTTGGAATTGGCAATGTGTGGAAATGAAATCTGTATCCCTGGGATACTACATTTAAAACCCATTTGTCCTGGGTTATAAGTTGCCAGTTTCTTGCATGAAGTGCCAGTTGTCCCCCCAAAGGGCCAGCTAAAAGTTAAGTGCTTGGTGAGTGTAGAGGGAAATCATTGAGACCGTTTACCATAGGGAGATGCCTTGTTGTTTCCAGATTTGGAGGTGGAGGCACCCCATTGTTTTGTTCTAAAAGTCCCTTGTGACTGAAACCTGGAGCCTTTGGAATGTCTGGGTTTGATTTGAGTGGCTCTCATAGGAACTGGAAAGGACCAGTTTTTAGTAGGCCAGTGCCTACTAAATCTAGGAGGTTGCACTTGTAAGAAATATTTCACAGTTTGCATAGATTTAGCTTTATCTTCCATCTTTTTTAAAACGTCTTCAGCCTTATTACCAAAGAGACGGTCCTGTTGTAAAGGAGCATCCAGCAATATTGCTTTAACATGATCAGGCAGAGTTTGCTCTTTGATCCAAGCATGCCTTCTTAGCACAGACCCAGTCACAGCAGCCCTGCTAGAGGCCTCCAAAGAATCAAAACCACATTGCAATGTATGTTTTCCAACTTGTTCAGCCGAATGCAATAAATCCTGTAAATCCTTATTTTCCACACAGTCAGAAATTAACGTAATTTTCTGTTTAAGCAATCCCATGATATGCTGTTCATATTTAAGCATATGAAATTGACAGTTTAAAGCCCTGATTGCCAAGGTTGCAAAAGTGTAAACCTTCTTACCCCATCTATCCAGCGCCCTGGAATCTCTATCGGAAGGGGCAGGATTTTTAGCAGTAGAGGCCTTAATGCCCTTGGGACCCTGAGAAATGGTTTCAGGATCTGCAATAGGATTTTTGAAAAGGAATTTGTGGGAGTCAGGAACCCCCTGTAGTATCTGTCTGGCTTACAAGGAGCCGGAGGCAGAGAATCAGGAGCCGTACTAGATTCTGAAAAAAACATCAACAATGTCTAGAACAGGAGGTATAGCCAAAGGCCTATGCTGAGGAAGAAGAACAAAATCCCCAAGTCTTTTTAGATTCAGAGAAATCCTGACTTTCCCAGTGGAAATGTTCCCTTAAGGTATGTAAACTTTCCCCAAAATAAAAATCCTCAGGGAGAGAAGCAGAAGGAATGGAATCTTCGGCATCAGAGTCCTCATAAGTAGGTATAGACAAATCCTGTTCATTAGAAGAGTCAGAAGAAATAGAATCTTGTTCAGAAGATTCATAATCAATGCCTTGCCTAGGCCTCTTAGAAGGAGAGGGTTGGCTACCCCTGATCAGAGTAATTAAAACTTCAGCCATTTTTTGTTTTTTAGGCATAGGGGCCTGCACATGTGGCCCAAGCGTCATTTTTTTTAGACAGATTTAGATTTTGGCCTTAGTTTTGAAGATGGCTTCGGTCTAATATAGAAATCTGTAGGCCTGAAAACACTCTCAGAAGCCGGTGCCTGCACAGCGGCTCTGGACCCATCTAAGGTGGAGACATCCACGGGTTCCATAACTGAAGGATCTCGTGGCATACCGGGCTCCGAATGGGTCTCTGTAGAGGCCTGCGAATCAGAAGTAGTGGGTATCAGGGGCTGCAAATGCAACTCACTGAGTACCGGTGAACTGGCGACTGGCTTAGGAGAAGTGTCGTCAGTTTTGGACCTCGACGGCCTATCTCTGTCTTTTTCTTTGCATTTTTTAGGTATTCCGGTAGTCTGATTGCTAACAGACGACACTTCTGGATAATTAAATCGTGAGCCAAAATATTTAGAAGCAAAAATATACCGATGTTTAATAGTGCATTGATTAAATTTAGCCCAAAACCGACAGCAAGGTACGCTGTGGTCAGGGCCTAGGCAAGGAATACAGTACAAATGAAAATCCTTATGAGGTATTTGCTTCCCACAAGTAATGCAATTATTAACTTTTACTGACATCGGTAAAGAGCAAGAAGAAGTTTCCCCAACGGGGTACTTGGCTTTTAGTTGAAGACTTCGGTTCTGAAACTCGAAAACGAAAATTTCAGGAGTTGGCTGACTGGCACTTGCGAACTGCTTCTGCTTCAGGCACCGCATGGCAAGAAAGACTGATGTAATGGCGTTGGCTGCATGTTTTATACCCCTGAAGACCTGACGTCATGGAAGAAGGGACAGCAACTGACGCAGGACCCAAGATTTTGTTAATCAGGCCGAGGGCAACCTGCCAGCAGATTACCCAAATGTAATGACTGCAACAGTGAAACACGAAGAACATCCTGAGTTTCACTAGGGTACAAGGCATGGGAAGAGCTGGGAGAGAAGTGGAAATTATTCACTCACCCACCTCAGAGGGGACAGGCTACATATGATCCACTGGAAAGACCTTCATGACTACTTTCATGTGGAGTTCTTCACATACTAGGAGGGTAGGCATGTAGAGACACACACGTGCCACTCAAGTTTAGAAATAGCAAAGTCAACACACAGTAACGGGAGGGAGTTAGGCGTATAATCACAAAAGACCCAGCTCCTGTAAAGGATGACCATATTGTTCTCACTGCTTGGTTCTCACTTTCTAGAAGGATGAATGCTCTAGTGACTCTTTCCCTGATAGGGGAGGCCAGATTGTCATTGAGGGGGTCAGAGCCAAATAAATAAAAACAAAATGAAGAAAGGATTACAAAAAGAATGTCAATAAGAGTGTACTGGTCACCCCTATCTAGTTAACCTTAACCAGTAGTTCCTCTCACCATTTCAAACCCACTATCTAACCAATGTATTAATACCATGGATCAATGGTCGTACAATAAAACACATCTGTTGGTGCAATTTAATTTCATGTTGGAAATGATCTAAATATAATAAAAAGTACAGGTCTTTCTGCAAAGAATTTGTTCTGTGGTTTTGTATCCCCCTAGGTCCACTCAAGAATGGATGAATATAAATTCTAAAGCAGGCAATCAGCATCAACTCAGAGTCCACAGCTGGCGACTTGATGCTAAAGCGTTTCCTTGTCTGTATCTCCAGTTAATTACATCAGACGAACTTCTCCTGGTCTGCCTGCAGCATCTCAGACTGTACAAGCACTCTGTAGTTCTTATCTGTAGTTCAAGACAGTTGACTTGTCCTGTAATATATGCCATGATGTTCATTATAATGATCACTGCTGCAGTAGCCATAACTATATGGGTTTATATCCTGCCAAGGACATAACAGCTGCTGGCCATCTTTCAAACTTCACAACACCTTCCAGGCACCCAAACTACCAGGCAGCTAGAGCGGATCTCACTGAAAAACAAGTTTGGGTATGAAGCCCTCCAGAGCTTTACTGACATCTAAGAGTATGCTCCTCTGAGACATTTGAGGATCAAAGGTCATCTTATATGGTTCCTTTGCTGAGCAGATAAGTTCCCTTTGGGGAAAAAACTTCAATTTTCTTATTCATGTTGCTGTTTTATCACATTTTTCTCTTCATGAAATTTATTTAAAAGCTAGTTGGTACTGTGTTTTAATAAACTGTCATGTCACTGTAACATACTTCTAAACAGAGCACTTGTTATTCCTGTCAGTTTAAATGTGGTGAAAATACTTTTTCTAGGGAGAAATTATATTTCACTTTTGTGGAGCAGGCACAGTATTTTACATTTTTTTACTGGCTTTTTCTGTCAACAGATTTTGTAGACTAGTACTGTTTACAGACATTTGCTGCTGGACTTCTCCATGAATGCAGCGCCATTTTTGGCTTGACCATGAACAGACTAATGGCCCAATGGTCAGTCCTACTTCCAACCACAAAAAGAAAAAAATAAAGCAAACAGCCTTTGCCACCACAGCAGGTCAGTAATTTGCCTCAGCCGCACGCAGGTGACCCTGCTGTGGCCATTTGCTGTACCTCAGAACACTAATCTTTTACACTGGATCACTCTGGTATAGTACCTGCAGACACTATGGACCGGGGTTGGCTACATCCTCTGTAGCTGTTGAAGTCCTCTCAGTAGGCAAGAGAGAACCAATCTTGCTGGTCCTGGGAGAGCGAACAGGAAAGGTTTCCCTGTTGTGTCAGAATACTGTACTCATCCCTGGGGAAGCTGCCGCTGCCATTAGTAACATGCTTGGCCCCATTCTTTCTGTTAAAAAAAAAAAAAACACACGGAAAACAAAGTGGGTGCTACTCCTCCTCAAACTTCTTTGAATAGAAGTAGTTTACCGGGACTGGCTAAGGGTTTAACTCAGGCGATTGATCTTTCTAGTAAAATAGTTTCTGGTAAAAGAGATGGATACCATCTGAACATGCTGGGACAGATGCAATTTTTTTCCCTTCAATTTCCAAGTCAGGCTCAGAAGACGAGAGCTCAGTTTCAGATTCTCGGGGGGGGGGGCACCTCTCTATCTGAGACTATTGCTAGAATGTGTCAGTGTTTTCAGTGGGTGAATACAGAGATCTCTTAGTCCCTCACTATGAATTATTACAGAAGTACTTTCCAGATCCTACATCCACTCCTCCTGTCCTACCTGTTTTACAAGATGTGTGTCATGTTCCTCATAATCAGCCAGCTGTCCTTAAAAAGGCAGACAGAATGTATAAAGTTCCTCAATCAATTTTTTATACACTATTCGCAAACAGCTCTAGTTGATCCCAATGCTGGTAAATCACCTAGTCAAGTCCAATCCCACTCTTTCTGACAAGAATGGGAAAATTAACAGATATGGGAAAAAGTGTATACCTCTGCAACTTTGACTTATACAATTTTGAATAGTCAGATTCATGTGTTAAAATTTGTTCTGAATGATTGTGAAAGTACCAGGAAAGTTTTATCTGCAGTTTAATCTTGTGATGGAAAAATCTGTTTCAAATAACTTATTTTTTTCTATTGCACAAGTCACTACTCTGTTGACACTTCTTCTAGGGCTATAGCCACTGGTACAGTTTTGAGGAAGTTTGCATAGTTGCATTATCAGAACCTCAAAGATGATAAAAATGAGAATTTAAATTCACCTTTGGATAATAATTTAATGCATGGCCTCTGCTGCAGAGGTTATCAAAAAGTGTGATGAAAGAGGCAAGCTGATCCTGAGAGTATCCAAGATTGTTCAGCACGCCTTTTCCAAATTTTACAAGAGATTTTCTAGCTCATCTAATTTTGTCATAAAGCAGAATTAACAGTCTCAACAAAATACAGGTAAAAAATATGTTTAAGAAGAAATGGCAAGGGGTTCCAAAAAAGTCTCAAAACATCCAAAAAACAAGGACAGTCCAACAAGTCAAGGTACTATGTGAATACCCCCTCCCACCCTGAACCTTTTTTTTAACCAGAAAATCTGACTTGCTCATTTATTCAGAGCTTTGTTGTGCCTGGCTTGGAGACCTGTGACTACAAAACTTGGACTGCTTCTAAAATCATCTGGCCTACAAAGCCAATACAAGTATATTTTTTGTAATTGCTCTTTTTCAGTGATATTTAACACTTCTGTGCTGCATTTATTTATTTGGCTGAATTTATCACTGTTTTCAGCAAGCAGTTGTAAAGGAACTCCGTTTTTTTTTTTAACACTATTCAGATGATTTCCTAACCTCCTTGGATACTGCATACTGCAAAAGCTGTTAAGTGCAAGTCTGACAAAATATTTCTAAGTTTTCTCAGGGTTAGTGAACATATTGATATTATATACTGATATTGCAAGAATTCTTACTTCTGTTGTAAAGCATTTGTTACTGCACTTGAGCTCAAAGCCAGTTTGTTTTACACTGGGAGGGTTTTTTGCACTCTGGTGAGAGCAGAGAGCTAAATTCAACCCATCCACGGTGGGAACTACTGGTCAATAGCTTACTGTGGTTTTATCCGACTGGCTTGAGGGTTTAACTTTATAAAAGTCTTTCATCCTGCTCATATAAAAGTCTGGCATTTGCACATTGTGCATATGCGGTTCCCTCCCTTGCATACAATCAAACCTCTCCAGTTTAAAATCCTCTATAGGAAATGCTCTCCATAGTGTCTCAATTTTCAGAGCTGCTCGAACAGCTCCCAGTTTGTGCAGAGGGTGGTACCACTGCAGGTCATCTAATAGTACACTAGTAAACACTCTCACTTTGACCTTTAAGTGGCTTCCCCTTATTCATTCCCATCTAGAAATTGTGTTACTTGCCTTACACAGCATAGGCTAGATTCAAATCTGCGGAATCTAGAATGTTTGGTATCACTGTGCTCTTAGACCAGCTATCTTACATTAAGAGGGCCTCCGGCACCATTGTGGCAGAAGTGAGTGTAGCTCAGGACCCATTTGAGTTGGGGATTGATGCAGAAAGGCTCAGTTTGGGGCTTTCCCATTGGTAGTTGTGTTAAAACTGTTCAAATTTGCCTGTATAAAATTCGCATTTGCGCTCAGTTTACTGGAGCTGCTCAATGTTTGGCAACTTTAGCCAGAGGTCTGAAGTGCATCTGTACTGAAATCCAAGGCATCCACTGAAAAAACTGGAAAATAAGTATATTTTAAGCCAGCACTGCACTTTGTTAACTGCATTTAATTCAATTGCTGCTTCATTTTTGCTGTTTGTCGGAAATTTTGTAAAGTCTTCTAAATCAAATTATGAACTAAAATTGCATCCCTAGCCAAGGATAATCATAATTTATTTTATTTTACATTTGTTGACTGGAAGCGTCTGACTGAGCTAAGGCCCTTTTTGAGCAGAGGACTGGGGAGAAAAGCACCAAGTGATACAAACAATTTACAATTCCAATGCAGTTTAAGAATACATGCAGTAGACATAATGGTAAAAAAGACACAAGTCAAAGGGAAACAGGCAGCAGTACTATGTTACAATTTTAAGATATAAATGTATAAGAAGTCTCATAAGTTAGACTAATACATGAACTACACTGTACCAGTATATTTGAAGGAATTTACAGATAAAGGGATGGAAAAGAAAGTGAAGGGATAGATTAGTGAAAGAAAGGCGGTAAATTAAAGGACAGAGAAAGATTATGAGAGGGACAAGTAAAGACAGAAGACAAGGACAATTAGTTTGTATGACAGATGTATTCAGGGAGGCTGGGAACAGTGTCAGTCAGGTCCAGTGTCTTCTAAAGTACTTTTTTTGGCAGTTTTAATTGTTTGGGATGTGTAAGAGATCTGACAAAGTGGGAGTTTGTTCCAGGCTAGAGGGGGATTGTAGCTCTAGATGTTACACTCAGATTTAGACTTGGGTTTATAAATGAGTAATAGATCTTGGGTCAAGCTCCTCAGGTGCCTAGTAGGAGAGTAGTGGGAGATGACTGAACTTAGAGCTGGACAGTACGTTGGCTGATAAAGAATGGAGTGAATGGTTTGGAGCTGGGAGAGAAAAAACAGGTGAGGTAGTTCAAGCCAATTTAAGTGTTTTAAGTAGAGAGAGTGGTAGGATTTATAGGTTTGGTGGGCTGCAAATCTCGCTATCTTGTGATAGGATGATTCAAGTTTTGCTAGTAGAGTACAGTTTAGGTTTGTAAATATTTGTGAGCAATAAGTTAGGCAAGGCAGAAGACAGGCATGTGCGAGAGTGATCCTAGCTTCAGCAGTGAGAAATTATTTATTTCTATACAGAAGTTGTAGTTTATGATGGGTTTTTCTGATACAATTATTTATGTGAAGGTCGACTTTTACCTGATTATCGATGGTGACGCCAAAGAGTTTAGTGCTGGTGTCGACTTTGTTAAGGGTATTGTTAAGGGACATTACGGAGAAGGAAGATTTGATGTGGTTAACTGTTTTTGGGGAGAAAGAGTAACAGTTCTGTTTTTTTTGGGGGGAGTTTGAGAATGAGCTGATTATTAGATAGCCATGTCCCATCTACACTGAAGGATGAATGAGTGGCTGTTAGAAGTTCAGATGGGGAGTTGGCAATGGTGATGACTGTAGAGTTATCAGTATATTAGACTATGGAAGACTGTGGGCAAGAATAGAGTAAGTTGGTGAAGATATTAAAAAGTTGTGGTCCAAGAATAGATCCTTTGAGAACACCCATTCTTACTGGAAGGGGGATAGATAGAGTAGAGGGCAATCTTACTGACTGACGTCGGTCAGTGACATTGCTGGAGAATCATGCAACTGTATCTGGGGAGACTTTGAGGTCAGACAGTTTGTGTAGAAGCAGAGTGACAAGCTGTGTCGGAGGTCTTTGACAGATAAAGGAATAAGCAACAGAAGTTTATCTTCATCTGCACTTTTGATTGAACATCTCTGATCTGTACAACTGTTTTTTATTCTCCTTTTTGTTGTGTGATAGAGCTACTTAATATCTGTTAGTGTTGAGCCCTAGTTTGCAGGGAAATCTTTTGTCTAGGGGCCTGTCTGTTTTATTTGTGGCAGAAATGAAATAAGACTGGTTTAATCTGGCTAGGAGCATTCCTGCAACTGTTATTGTTGACTGGATAATTGGTCTGGTTACTGTTTACTCTGCATTTAATAGCCAGTGTTTTGAATCAGATATACCTGTTGCTCAAGCTGCTGCAGAGAGACTGACCTACTGCCAGCTGTGATATTGAGAAACAATAAGAGTTTATTCTCATTTATCATTTGCACTTTTAATTTAATATCTCTGTAATCTGTACAACTGTTTTTTCCCCACCTACCCTCCCAATTCTTGTGGTGGTCTTTTTGTCTTGGTGGCTTTGAGTAGCCCGCCTCTGGTATAAAGTTGATACTGGACACTCCCCCCTGTGACATTACATCAGTTCATTCTACTGTTTATAGTGAGAATTTAGCAAAGGCTCACCCCATTAGCTTCTGAATATTGATATGTTCTGTCTCTTCACTTTCTACTAACAAAACTTGTTTCCTGCCTTTCTTGGAACTAGTGTAGTCCAGATACGGAATTGCTGTATCCAGGACTGTTTGCAAGCTTCTGAGTGCTGATCTTCACATTTTCCCTTAGATCTGCTAGTTCTCGGCTCTCCAGCACTTTTTCTAGCTTATTAGTCTAGCACTTTACCAGACTTCTTGTAGCAATTATTGTAGCACACAAAAGTGCGACCAGCACTAAATGTTCTACAAGGAAACAGCTCCAGTACTTATTAACGCCCACCCCTCCAGGTATGTCTAAAGGTCAGTTCCCTGTGCTTTCTCCTATTAACCTGGTAAGCTTGGGCATCCTGACGCAATGTAGCAACTGCCTCATGTACACTGACAACCCTCTCCTTTTGCCTCCCAACACTCAGACTTGCGAGAGATGTACTTGTACATCCAAACTGGAAGCCACAGACTCTCCAGCCAAGACCGGAGTAGCTGGTCAAGAGGAGAAGGTCAACACTTGCACCACACCACATGGAACTCATAGCCCTCCATAACACACACCAGCACTCCCTTCACATAAAAACACAAACCACACACGCACCTTCACGGAGGCTCTCAATAAAAATCTACCCAAACAGCAGAGATCTCCAAGGAGAAACAGAGTTGAACACCACAACACAGCACTAATCATGAGACGCATAACTCTCCTAAACAGTGTGCCACTCAACCAATGCCCCTAAAGGCAAAACAGCATGCCCAACACACTAGTCATAGGTGATTCGATAGTGAGGTACATGGATGTCCCACTCACTAGGTTGAATAAGGAGAAAGTAACAGTCACCTGCCTGTCAGGTGCAGGATCTGCCACATAAAGCATGCACTCACGTCCCTAAACAACAGGTACAAATAAGACGGTCATTGTACATGTGGGTGTGAATGACTTGAGACGTACCTCCCTGGACTACATGAAGAGACATGGAGGAGCTCTCGGATTATGTAGCCCAGGCGGGTATGAACCTAGCCCTGAGTAGCATCCTACCATCACCCAGAATGATACCACAGTACAAGCAGAAAATTATTGATTTCAACAATTATCTAAGTTTCTGGTGTCCTTCTAAGGGGATCCAGTATCAGACTGCCTGGGATGACATGACTGACAGACCTCGAAGCTTTGATAGAGATGGCCTGCATCTGTCACCCCTGGGCTTCCGGATACTGGCCAAGGCTCTTGCCACCCCTATATTGCCTTTTTTAGGTGGTGTTCCAAAGACCAAATTACCACCGTAACAGCTACAAACAAATGCAATCTGAGGGTCATGCTGCTCACCGCTAGATGTCTAAATCTCAAAATGCACTCGCTTGAAGCACGTCTTAAAATGGAGACCCATCGACATTTGTGCTGTAACAGAGACCTGGTTCAAGGCAGCAAATAGTACTCCTGCACTACCAGGCTGAAACTCATTCCATACCTTTCGGCCCCAAAACTTGGACCGAAGCTCCAATGGCAGTGGTGTTTCCATATTCATAAAGGATGTGCACACCTCCAGGCTGGTAGCCCAAAATAACGCATCAGAGATACTTCAGGTGCCACTAACACTGGGTAAGACAGCGATTCAGGTTGTAGCCTGCTATAAGTCCCCAACCATGACCCAAGACTCACACTCCAAAGCACCCTGGAGATTAGGGTCCAATTTAACACTATCCTACTCGGCGACTTCAACTACCCCTCCATTAACTGGGAAAACTACTCGTGTACCAATACACTTGCCCAACGTTTCCTGGAATTCATTAATTCCAATGTCTTGGACCAGCTCATTCTTACCCCCACAAGAGGTAGCAACATCATTGTAAATTAGTAACTAAAGGCCTACGATTGGGCTATTTTACAAGAAAAGATGCCCTAAATAAATTTAATGTCGAAGGAAGCTCAACGGCTAAGTTCTACTGTCTGCCAAAGACACAAAAATGTGAGCCCCCCCCCCCCCCAGGCAGACCTACAGTAGCAGCACAGAATTATTTGCAGCACATAATTATTTTTTCCATAATATGGGAATTTTCTTACATTCTTAACTTTTGAACTATGTAGTTAAGTTAAATTCTTATATTAAAGACACTTTACATTTTCTGGATAAAATAAAAAACATTAAATGTGATTAAGAATATTACTTGATAGTTACAGATGTAAAAAGTCTTTATACAAGTATTACACATGAGATAGGTATGGAAGCGGTTAGATTTTTTCTAGGCGATAGCCCTGTTAGTAATTATGTGATGGAATTATTATATTTTTGTTTGAAGAATAATTGTTTTGAGTTTAACAAGCTCATTTACCATCAAGTACATGGTACTGCCATGAGTGCATCTTTTGCACCCATGTATGCTAACCTGTTCATGGGCCTTTTTGAAGTTGAGTTTTTGTACAGATTGAATTTTTTTAATAGTTGTTATTTTATATTGTAGATATACAGATGATTTCATTTTTTTTTTTATGTAAGGGGGGTGCTGAAATAACTAACCAGTTTATATATGATTTAGGTGCAAGTCATTTTCAGATAAAATCTGATGGCTTACAGATAGGAAAAACAGTTAACTATCGTACCTACCATAAATGTAGATGTTAGAGTGTATACACTGCTGCAGTCATTAGTCAGCCTGAGTTCCTCCTCCCGACATCACAAGATGCAGCCGATGCCATTTTCTTCAGTTTTGGTAGGCAATTCAAATTGCTAATAAAACACACATAAGAAAAGCAAACAACAACTTTCAGCTACCAGCAAATACTCCCCATAGGTAGTAAAGGGTAGAAACTGCAGCAGTGTACAGACTTGAACATCTACATTTATGGTAGGTACAAAACTGCACTATGTTCATCGTGTTACACTGTTGCAGTCATTACACTTTGGTAGAATCCCAAAGCTGCTATAAGGGCAGCTCTGGTTAGAGTATAGAGGCAGATAGTAATGCTTGGTGAAGGTATGCACTGAACTCCAAGTTGCTGCTTCAAAGGCTGTTGCCCTGGTGGAGTGAGATCTAATGCTGCTAGGTACAGGTTTACCATGGTGTGTACAGCAGAAACGTATACAATGTCCTATCCATTTTGGAATAGTCTGTTTTGAAATGGCTTTTCCCTGTGCTCCTGCAGCATATGCTACCAATAATTGCTCAGATTTTGCTTTGTTTTTGTCCAAGTAGAAGCGTAACTGCCTGTGAATATCCAAAGAATGCAGTAGTCTCTCCCCTTTATTCTGTGGTTTTGGATAAAAAGTTGGCAAGTGAATAATTTGGTTTAGAGCCACATTGGATACCACCTTTGGCATAAACGTAGGGTTAGTTCTTAAAGACACCCTGTCTTGGTGGAAAATGAGGAAAGGTTCCACTGCCATTAGTGTCTGTAATTCTGAAACTCTTCGTGCTGATGTTATTGCCAGGAGCAGAGCAGTTTTCCAATATATATATTTTAATTCTACTGTGTTAGCTGTCTCAAAAGGAGGTAAAGTTAATTTTTCCAAAACAAAGCTGAGGTCCCAAGTTGGAGTAGGTGCTCTACGGGGCGGTCTTATGTTTTTAGCCCCTCTGAGGTACTGTCTTAGCAAAGGATTAGAGAAAATTGGTGGATCCGTGTTGTAATGAGCAGAGATGGCAGAGGCGTGGATCTTGATGGATGAGAAGGAGAGGCCTTTGTCCAGCATCTCAGTTAAATATTGTAGTATCTGAGGAATGTTTGGGACAAGAGGGTCAAGGCTGTGAGCCTGGTTCCAGGCACATAATCTCTTCCATTTATCCAAATAAGCTTTCCTGGTACTAGGCCTTCTGGCCTCCAGAATGACATCCATAACAGCTTTGGAGAGAGGCACTGCTTGTGACTAAGGAATCTTCCATGCAGCTAGGTTTAAGGTCTTTAGAGCTGGCTGTGTAGTATCGGATTGTTGTGCTGAGTCAGCAGATGTGGGATTTGAGGCAAAATCCAGGGTGGTCCTTGTGCTAAGTTCTTTAAGATTGGGTGCCAGTCTGGTACAATCAGGATCATCTTTGGCTCTTCTTGCCTGGCTTTTATGAGTACCTTTGGCAGGAGAGGTAGTGGTGGGAAAGTGTATACTTGTTTTTCCAGCTGAATGAGAGGGCATCCACTTTCCATGCTTGTGGATGGTAACTCCTTGTGCAGAATTTCTGTAGCTGGCAGTTCATTGGGGATACAAACAGATCTATGTCTGGGCTCCACCATTTCTGTGTTATCATTCTGAATATTTGTAGATTCAATTCCCATTTGTGGGGATCCATGATGTTTCTGCTTAAGTCGTCTGCCAGTGTGTTTTTCTCTCCTGGCAGGAATTGTGCTTGCAGATGAACTTGATAGTTTAGAGCTGTGTTCCACAAGGTCATGGCTTGTCTGCACAGAGGGTAAGAGTGAGTGCCCCCTTGCTTGTTTATGTACCACATAACTGTGGTGTTGTCTGTCTTTAACAGTAGTTGTCCTGGATGCAGCCAGTCCTTGAAAGCTATAAGGGCATTTTGTACAGCTGGCATCTCGTTTTGATTGATGTGAAGATGCCTTTGTTCTGCGGGCCACTTGCCCTGAATACATTTGCCTGCCATGTGTGCTCCCCAGGCGTAATCCGATGCATCTGTTGTCAGAGTTTTCCTGGCTGTGGGTTGAGTAAAAGGCTGTCCCTTGTTGAGGTGACAAGCTTGAGCCCACCATCGAAACTCCTGTTGAAGTCAAGTAATTAGTGGTATAACTGTTTCCAAACTTTGACAGTGTTGAGACCATACATTCTTTAGGTACCATTGTAGTTTCCTCAAATGCAGTCTGCCATATGGAATTAGTAGTATGCAAGATGCCATGTAACCGAAGGCCTGCTGAATTTTTCTTGCATGGAGTTTGGTCTTTGTTGCCATCAATTGAAAGTATTGAGTCAGTTGTCCTTGCTTGTCTGGCGTGAGATAAATCATCTGGGCTGTTGTGCTCAAGCTGGCACCCAGGGATATTATCTCTTGTGAGGGCACTAGTTTTGATTTATTTTCATTTACTGTGTACCCCAGGCAACTTGACTTTTTAACAAACGCCAGATGCTTTAGAAGAATGTCCTTGCTCTCTGCTTGAATCAGGCAGTCATCCAGTTAAAATTTGAATTCCTTTCTGTCTGCAAAATGTAATTACTGGTGCCAGGCACTTTGTGAAGACCCTGGGCGCAGTAGATAAGCCAAAGGGCAGTGCAGAGAATTGATAGTGCATTGAACCAGCTATGAATCTGAGGTATCTTCTGCAGTTTTGTCTGATAGGGACATGCAGGTATGCCTCCTTGAGGTCCAAGGTCACGAGCCAAGCTTTCTTGCCCAGCATGGGAAGAAGCTGCTGTAGTGTCAACATTTTGAATTTGAAAACATCCAGGTAAGTGTTTAGAGAAGAAAGAACCAGAATGGGCCTCCAGGCTTTGTCCTTTCTGGGAACCAGAAAGAGTCTTAAGTAAAATCCTTGTCCGTGCTCCTGTGGTAGTACCTTTTGAATAGCTCTCATATCTATGAGTGCTGTAATTTGTTTTTGAGCCTCTGCCCATTGATTTGGTGGCAAATTTGGCATTCCTTTTAAACTTGACAGGGTGTGAAAGTGGAACCTGTAACCTTGAGATACAATGTTGAGAACCCATTTGTCTTTGGTGATCATATGCCAATTGTGATAGAAAAGTGCCAGTTTTCCTCCCAAGGGGGGCTGCCAAGAGAGAGCTGTTTGGCAGCTGTAGTGGGAAGTCATTGGGGCTGCTTTTTATATGGTTGGGGCCTGTCTTCCCCTTCTTTCTGGCTTGATGCAACCCATTGTCGAGGCCTGTAAGGACCTTGTGGTTGACCTCTACCTCTTGGACGTCTGTATCTGCCCCTTTGAGGTCTGTCTGTAAATGGAAAGGACCAATTCTTAGTTGGTCAATTTCTGCTAAATCAAGGAGGCTGAACCTGTAAGAAATCCTTCACAGTTTGCATAGATTTTGCCTTATCCTCCATTTTCTTTAATACCTCTTCTGCCTTAACTCCATAATAATACATCCTGCTGCAAAGGTGCATCCAATAATTTTGCTTTAACATGATCTGGTAACGTATCTTCTTTTAACCAAGCATGTCGTCTAATGACAGAGCCTGTAACTGCTGCTCTACAGGAGGCCTCTAAAGAATCAAAACCACATTGCAAAGTATGTTTTCCCACTTGTTCAGCTGCATGCAATAAATCCTGCATTTCTTTAAAATTAGGAGGATCTGAATCTGGAAGCATTTTTAGTTTCAACTGAGACATCAAAAATTGCTGATATTTTAGCATGTGAAACTGGCGATTTAAGGCTCTCATTGCTAAAGTTGCAGACGTATATACTTTCTTTCCTCATCTGTCTAATGCTCTGGAATCTCTGTCAGAGGGAACTGGATTCTTGGCTGATGAGGCCTTAACCCCTTTGGGTCCCGGAGAAATAGTTTCAGGGTCAGCAACAGGGCTTTTATACAGAAATTTGTGTGAGTCAGGGACTCTGTAGTATTTGTCAGGTTTAATTAAGGCTGGAGGTAAGGAATCAGGATTTAAGCTGGATTCAGTATACACATCATCCACAATATCCAACACTGGCGGAATAGCAAGGGGTCTGTGTTGAGGTAATAAAAGGAAGTCTCTGAGCCTTTTCTTGGATTCTGAGAAATCCTGGCCTTCCCAATAGAAATGCTCCCTCATGGTATGTAAGGTTTCCCCAAAGGAGTAGTCCTGAGGCGGAGAGGCTGATGGAATTGACTCCTCAGCATCAGAATCCTCATAAGGGGGTAAAGAATATCCTAGGTCTGAGGATGAATCTGAAAAGATGGAGACCTGGTCGGATGAGTCAGTCTGCATCCTGTCTAGGCCTTTTATCAGGAGGGGGATGGGACCCCCTGATCAGAGTGATTAGGTCTTCGGCCATTTTGAGCATTTGTTTCTTAGGCATGGAGGCCTGTCCTGGAGAATGCTGTATTTGTTTCTTTGTTTTTAAAGGAGGCTTAGCTTAGCAGAGGGTTTAATGCTTAACTGAGTAGGTCTGAAAACACCCTCTGAAGCTGCGGGTAAGCTCAGCTACTCCAGATCCCACTGAAGGGTTAGTTTTGGTAGGCTGAATAACGTGCATCCGAAGGCCCAGCCATCTCCACGTGGGAGTCAGAGGTGGCCTGTGGTTCTACAGAAGCAGTCGTCAGGGGCTGCGAAAGCACCTCGCTGAAAACTGGAGAACCGCTGACTGGCCTAGAAGAGGCTTTGTCGTCAGTTTTGGGCCTCTGATGCTTATCCTTGTCTTTGCGCTTTTTATGTATTCTGGTCGTCAGTAGTTCCGACGGCATGGTATAATTGAATTTTCTACCAAAATAATGTTGGGCAAAATCAAATAGACGTTTAATAGTGCGCTTGTTAAACCTAGCACAAAACCGACAACCAGTGACGTCGTGGTCTGGGCCTAGGCATGGGATACAATAAGAATGGAAATCCTTATGAGGTATTTGCTTCCCACAAGAAATATAGTTATTAACTTTTACTGACATTGGTCTGAGGCAAGAAAAAGTTTGCCCAACGGAGTACTTAGCTTTGTAGAAGACTTCAGTTCTGGATTCGGAATGAAAATCTTAGGAGACGGGTGACCGGCACTTGTGAACTGCTTTTGCTTCGGGTACCGCGCAGCAAGAAAGACTGAAGAAAATGGCGTCGGCTGCATCTTATATACCCCTGTCGCACTGATGTCAGGGAGGAGGTGACAGCAACCGACAGCGGACCAAGACTTTGGAACTCAGGCCGACTGGGGAACCGCCTGATGGCAGGATAACCCAAGTGTAATGACTGCAGCAGTGTAACACTATGAACATCTAACATACATAGAAAGGGAACTGGAGATTATATTTTGGATAGTAGTAGTTGCCATCCACCACATACGTTGAAGGCACTATCCTATAATGAATTATTGAGAGTTAGCAGGCTATGTAATGATGAAATGGGTCTAGAAAAGGAAATACAAACATGTATTAACTTCAAGCAAAGTGGGTATGATGAGAATGTTATCCATTATTTTATGAAGGGCATCTAGAATATCAGCTTACTTCATAATAGGCCTTTAGTAAATAAGATAAATAATAGAGACTAATACTGTGCAGGAGTATAGAAAAGTTTAATTTGTTACTGTATATAATATTCTAAGTGAGAAAATTATTGATGTCAGTAGACATTATTAGCCTATTTAATTAATATGGAAGGGGTAACAAATCTTTGTAGAACTGTAACCATCTCTTTTATGAGAAGTAGAAATATTAAAGGCATGGTACACAATGGATTTGTTTCACCTAGTGAAAAATTAAACTTACAGGTTGGTGAATGTGGCACCTTCACTTGTGGAAGGTGTTCGGTTTGCCCCAACATTACCAAATGTTTTGAAAAAAAAATAAATGGTGTAAAATTCTGTTCCACTTGTGCTTTTTCATGTATAACTAAAATCTGTGGTATATGCTTTACCTTGCCCATGTAATTTGTATTATATAGGGGAGACTAAAGGAATATTCAAGCTACAGTTGCAAGAACATATTAAGAGACATAAAAAATAATAATGCTATGAGCCCTATAGCTTTACATTTTTTTACTTGTCATAGCAGTGACTTTTCACTGTTAAAAGCTTGTGTTTTGGAACATATTTCAGAAACAGATGTATTAATGAAAAAGAAATTATTGTACAAAAAAACTTTATATATTTTAAAATGTAATGCACCATCTCCAGCAGGTCTAAATAGTGAATGTAACTGGAGAGTGTTTCTTTAAAAGGTATATATGATTATTTTAATTGATGATTGACTAATTAGATGATTGTTTAATTGTGAAAGTGAATATATGTGTGTGTATATATATATATATATATATATATATATATATATATATATATATATATATATATATATATATGGATGATTGGTGTGGCATATGTTGCAACTCCAGGAAGGCTGTGCCGAGGCGCCAGAGTGTTATTCAGTGTGAATAAACTACTTAATATAAGATTGGTAGCATTTTTTTCACTGGCTTTGTAGTCTGGTGTGTAGCAACATCCTTGACCTGGTCATTACTAACATGGGCGACCGTTGCTCTATACCAATAATCAACTCCCCCCTGGTTAGATCCAACCACAAACTAATCACTTTGGAAATCCACATCCCCCACCATCAAAGGTAACCACCATGAAAAACATCTCCAAAGCTAACTCTGGGTTCCTAAAAACAGAGGTGGCTAACTTCACGGCACCCATGTAATTGAAGAACAGCTGCATGACTGCCGAATCATACACTAATGCCCTGTACGAACACGTACACATATGCATGGATCTTGCCATACCCGATCGAACCAAGACACACTCCTCCAAAAAAAGGAAGCCAATCTGGTGGTCCCCGCCATAAACGAACGCTACAACAGGAGGAGGAAACTGATGCGAAATAAGGTGAAGCCCCAAGACTGGAAAAACTCCCTTATCAGCCTCAACAAAAAGTTGAGATCCCTTATCAAATCTTCTAAGGCTAGCTATGAAAACAGAATTGCAGCAGATTAATCACAAGGTCTTCTATAGTTATGCAAAGAATCTCCATGGCAATACCCAGATTTGCTCGGAGCTGTTGCACAATGGCACCTCCTATACCAAGCCAACAGATATTGCCAATATACTTGCTGACACATTCAGTACCAAGTTTACCCCTCCCCACACAAAGGCACAATCACAATACCAGTAGACTGCCAGGGACCCAGTATTACTGCTACACAGGTTAAAACAGCACTGTCCAAGGCCAAGAATACAGCTTCTATGGGACCCGACAATATCCTTGGCTGTGCTCTACAAGCTGCATAGTGAACTGGCACCTCACCTGTTTGTCTTGTTTAATCACAGGGCTTTGTCCCCACTGAATGGTGCACTGCTACAGTCATCCCTCTCCACAAAGGAGGAGCGACTACAGACTCGGGGAATTATCGCCCCATTAGCCTGACAAGTCCGATATGCAAAGCTATGGAATGCATCATCATGGAGCTAATAAACAAGGATATAGGGAATCTCCAAACTCTGGATCCCACACAGTTTGGTTTTGTTAAGGATAGATCACGCCTGCTCAACCTGTTCGACTTCTTTGAGTCAGTCACCGGAGCTGTGGATGAAGGCAAGGTGGTTCATACAGCCTGCCTCTATCTGGCCAAGGCCTTTGATACCATTCCCCACTCAGGAATCCTAGAAAAACTCACTAAGCTAGGCATCAACCGCTATATCACTAGGTGGGTTGTAAACTGGCTCAAAGATCGAACCCACAGTGCAAAAGTAGCTGACTCCAAGTCAGACTGCCAAGTCATGAGTGGAGTCCCACAGGATTCGGGTCTTGGGTCCTCTCCTGTTTGATATCTACTTCTCTGAAGACCAACACAAACGGACTCTGGCTGACAAAGTTCGCAGAAAATTACAAGTTGGGAGCCATAATTAATTCCCCAAGTGAAGTTGACATCCTACGGGGAGGCCTCACTGAGACCAACGACTGGTGTCAGATCCATAGGCTTAAGCTCAATGCCAAAAAAATGTGTCATCATACCCTTTGGGAAAAACCCGTTTACCATGAATTACCACATTGATGGTAGTCCACTGATCACAGAATATGTCATAAGAGATCTGGAAACACAGGTTGACAACAACCTCTCTTTTGACCACCACATTGCCACTGTGGTCCTTCTATGTGGCACATGTCATTACTAAGGGTTTTGCATCCAGGAAGAAAGAGGTCATTGTCTCCCTCTACTCTTCCCTCATTAGGCCAATCATCGAGTACAATGCCCCATATGGCATGTACCTCACTAGACAGCTACAACAACTGGAGAGGCCGCAAAAGTACTTCATAGACAGGATCCTAGGCCTTAAACACTTGTCCTATATGGACAGACTCAAAATGCTCCAACTATTCTCGGTCTCATATCGCCTGCTTAGAGGTGATCTCTGCTTGACTTCCAAAGCCATGTCTGACCCAGCTCTGTTAGAAATGCTACATCTAAAGAAATCCCTGTCCCTCCGCACTACATGCTCCAGAGACCTCAACCTCATTACCAGATTCAACAGAACAAGCTGGAGGGACAGGTTCATAACCCAGAGACTGCCCATGCTATGGAATAGACTTCCCATACATGTCAAGCAGAGTGCCTCACTGGCCCTCTAAGAGAATTTTTGATGAGTGGATGGGAAATAGAAAATTCACCCCAGGGATCACTCCAGTTGCTCTACTCGACAGAGGCACTGGTAACTAAGGTCAGGTGGCACGATGCCAGGGTAATCCTATGGGCTAGGCTTGTAAAGGCTTCAGGGCCATTAGCCTAGTACACACCTATGATCATCTCTGGCTAAAGAAATAGTGCTGAAGACAGATAGTAGAGCTGTAGAGGTACTGTTTATGTCAGATGCCATGCTGTGTAGGAGAGAGTAATTGATTCTGTATGAGATATTGCATAACTTGTTTATGTATACATTTCTCAAAGACTTTAGATAAAGGGGAAGAGGATAGCAATAGGTCTGAAATTGGAGATTTCAGAAGCGTTACCTCCTTGTGTATGGGTAGTGTATAGAACGGTTTCCAGATTGGTGGAACTTTGGATTTAGAGATGGAGTGATTGACTATGACTGATACAGGCAGAGTAACAGAGTGTGCAGCAATCTGGAGAAAGTATGAAGGGATGCTGTCTGCAGATACAGAGCATGGCTTTAACTTGGAGAGTAGAGTTTTGATGTAGGTAGTAGGAACTGGGTTAAGGAAGAAAGTGTTTTCTGTGTTAGCAGATGAAGAAGGTACAGAGCAGTTAGGAGTACTGGTGTTTGAGTTAGGGTTGGACCTGAATAGTTTGAATATTGATTCTATAAAATAAGTGTTAAAGGTGTTGGCCGTTTCTACAGATGATTTGTCTGAACAAGGATTGGGTGGAGTAGGGTTGCCAGGGTGTAGTATTTGGTTTATAGCATTCCAGAATTTGTTAGGATCAGATTTTAGAGCTGTTGGGGGAGGGGGGCTGTTGTAGAAATCTTTTATCTTTATTGATGAGTTTTTTTGTCGGATTCCCAAGTTCTTTATACCTTTGCAAGTTGACAGGGAGTTTAGATTGTACCCATGTTTTCCATGCCCTATCTCTAGCTTTGATAAGGGTGCAAGTAGTTTTGGATAGGCAGGGGAATATATTAGCTATAATCTGTACTTTCCAGAGTGGGTCTAATGAGTTTAAGATGCTAAGGAATGTTGAGCTGAAAGTTTGGACTGCTTCATCAAGTGGGAGCTGTGTAAGGAAGTTCCATTTACTCTAGAGAGTAGGGTATTAAATGTGTTTACAAGAGGAGATTAATCTATGTGATTTAGAGAGAGGAGTATACCTGAGCACTTTAACAGGCAAGTGGTCACTTAGGGAATCAGGAAGAGTTTCAGGGCTATGGTATTTGGATGGTTTTGAAGCAAGTATCCAATCGATTAGAGTGCTGGGAGAGTGAGAGTTATTAGTATGGGTTGGTTGAGAGATAAGTTGTGTAAATCCATATATATTTCCATGAAGTGGAGAGTATGGATTACAGAGAGTTTGCCAATTTATGTTTACATCCCCGAGGAGGATGGTTTCATTAGAGAAGTTTTGGAAGCGATATGAGAGAATGCTCTCCAACGAGGGTATGTTGTCCCCAGGCGGGATGTAGATGGCTACTACAGTAACAGTAGTAAACTCATTGAGCTTTAGGTTGGCTGCCAGCACTTCTGCTGGGGTAAAGGATGGGATGGGAAATTGTGAGGTTACTGGCGCAAGCAATGACAACTCCTCCTCCTTTTTTGTTAAAGCGATCAAGGCAAAGTATATTACATCCAGGGGGAGAATATCTTTATCTAGGTGTTGTGGTTTTAGCCAAGTTTCAGTTAGGGAAATAACATCAGGGGTGTGAGTAACTATCCATGCATGAAATTGGCCGAGTTTGTTAAGGATGCCTTGGGTATTGATAAGAGTAGAAAAATATTTGTTTCTTTGTTATGGAAGAGTGGCCTGTATTTGGAGAGGAGTTTAGTAGGGTGGTAGAGTTCAACATAGGTCCTGGATTTGGGTGTGTCACCAGATAAGAGTAGTGTAAAATAAACATGAGGTTTGATTTTTAATGGGTAGTATTTGATGTACTTTGTCTTGTTTTTTGATGTTAGTGGGTGGGAGGGAGGAATTTTTATTTTAGGGAGTATTGATAGGAAAGATAGATGCAGAGATAGTTATATGATGCTGTGAATAGGAGAAGCCATAAGTACGAGGACAGGTAGGGTCTTTATCAAAAGGGAGTAGAGGTGTAGGAGATACTGTTAAGGGGAGTAGGAGGAATAGAGGAGGCAATAGGGTAGAGAGGAGTGAGATATGCATGGTTGGATAGGGAGATGTTATATGGGTAGGCATATTCGGTCAGGGTAAATTTACAGAGACAGTTGAGAAAGGTTGGCAGTCAATGGTTGAAGAAGGGAGTGTAGTGGAATTTGGTGTGTAACCGGAAGGGGAGGGATCTTGTGGTAGGAGGAAACAGGTGGTTAGGTATAAAGGAAATGATATGGGGGTTGGGTGGGAATGGGAGCGAAGGGAGCCCGAGCGCAACAACGGCGAACAGAGCGGGACTACATCAGAAACGGAGGTTCCCCCAATCAAAAAAAAAATCTGCAAGTACTATCCTGTAGCCAAGTTGTAGGGTAACAGAACGCAAATTACTTCCTTATCTAAGGTTTTAATTTACAAGAGGGGCCTTCAATTTTTAGTGAATGGGACTGAAGTAAAAGAGTTATGCAAAACAGAAGTGTGTATTTTGTTTTCAGACTATTTGTGGGGAATATGTTGCATCAGGGAAGGGGAGGGGGATAAAAGGAGGAGAGGTAATAGAAATGGTAGGCATTCGTGACAACATGCTCACTAGGGCTATCTAAACTTATGAGAAAAACCACTAGTACAAATAAAAGTGAAGGGTTTCACTTATTTATAATGCATTAACTTCTTATTCATACTTTGCATCTGTCTTTATGGTGGTGGACGCTTGCTGTTAGATGCTGAGCCCGCTTGTAATACAAAGTCTTTAATTCCACGAACAGGCACTGTGTTATCGACCTGTCTTAATGATAGGGGGTAGCTAAGGAGGCAAGGAGGGAAAGGAACAGACAGAAGAAAATCCAATTATAGAAAAGCTTCAGGAGGTAATAAGACACCAGATATAAAACTTCACTGTTATTTAACAGGCTCTAAAGGTTTAAAAACAGTACATTGCGCTATGTTCCTTTATAGTCTCTGGCTATGATAATGAAAAGTAGCAATATTTACAATAGATTATTCAGGAAAATTACAATATTTGAAACCAATTCAGACAGCAAAACCCTTACCAAGACTGACTAGGAGTTGAAACACAGCCTGGACGTTAATATGCTCATATAATGTGTATTAGCTGGAAAACATGCAGTAGCGAAAACATTCTAGTATAATACAGAAATAAAGTCATCACCAGCCGTCATAACATGCATACAATGTAGCTCATTCCAAGTATCTTCACTACAAATGTTACAATTACTGTCTATAGGCAAGAGATTACACTAAGCACCACAGCTGCAACATGCTATCAACACGAGCAGTGTACAATCTGTATATGACAGTTTCTAATCAGCTTCCTTACAAAAGGAAGTAAAAACATATCTATTTTCAAAACAAAAAAATTAGCCATTTCAGACGACAGTAAACTTAATTGGAGGGCACAGGAGTATAAGTATAAACTTTTAAACGCAACTACTATAATGTCAGAATTTAATTCAAGTTTACCTAAGGTATTCTTTAACTACATCTGAAGTCTAAAACGGAATGCCCAGCTATATGCTGAACTGGTTGTAGATGGGATCACTCATACTACACTGGAAGATATCACCAACCTGTTAATGGACAGACTCAGAGTAAACTTCATCCTCCTATCCCCACCTACCATACCCCAAAGCACACCTACCACCAGTCCTCTGCCTAATATGTCTAGAGAACAGGTCATCTCTGTGCTCACCAATTCCAAAAACACTGCCTCAATGGGTCCAAATATCATCCCAGGTTGTTTATAAATCTAAAACAAGACCAACAGGACCCACTTGGTGTTCTCTTTAATCACAGCTTGAGAACTGGCTATTTTCCTGGAGAACAGAGAACCACAACAGTAATCCCCCTACACAAAGGGGGCCATCAACTGACCCTGGGAACTACAGACCTACAAGTCTAATCAGCTTCATCTGCAAGACCATGGAAAGAATTATCATGGACCTTCACAAGGGCATAGGTGACCTCCAAATGCTGGACTCAACCCACTTTGGCTTCATTAGGGATAGATCATGCTTATTAAACTTGGGTAACTTCTAGAATGTCACCAAAGTCATGGACGAAGGTAAGGCAGTGCCACACAGCTCATCTCAACCTTGCCAAGGCTTTCGACGTAATTTCCCATTCTGGCATCACTGAGAAACTCTTCCAGATAGGGATAAACCCTGTACATTACTAGATGCGTAGCTAACTGGCTTACTGACGGAACATACACTGTCAAAATTAGTAACTCCACCTCCATCAGTAGACCAGTCACCAGTGGAGTATCACAGAGGTCTGTACTGGGCCCCATACTGTTTGGCATCTATTTCTCAGAAGTCCATGCCAAAATACCTTTGGCTCATTAAGTTCGCTGATGATTGCAAGCTGTGAACAATCATTGAGACCCCAATGATTTCAACATATTACAAGAAGAGCTAACACAAACAAATGATTGGTGCCAAAGTCATTGTCGAAAACTAAATACAAAAAAATGCATTATTATTCCTTTTGGCAAAAAGGAATTCCTTACAAATTACAATAGTGACAACACTCCCCTGAGATCCAACCCAGTGGTGTGAGATTTGGGAACACAGGTTGTCAGCAACCTGAACTTTGACCACCAAGTTTCCACAGTGGCAAGGAAAGCCTTCTACATAGCATACCTCATAAGCAAGCGCATAGCATCCAGGTCAAGGGATGTTATAACTCTACTGTACTCGACCCTCATCAGACCACCAAGACTATAATGCATCATTTTGCATGTACCTCTCCAGACATCTACAGCAGCTGGAGAGACCTCAGTGGTTTCTAAGAAAATGCAGGGACTCCAAACCATGACCTATGCAGACAGGCTGAAAGCCCTGTCACTTTACTGTACCTTATAGGCTGATGACAGGTGACTTGTGCCTGGCCTATAGGGCAGTCTCCAACCCCGCCCTAATAGAAATGCTGCACATCTGCAAGTCAAATGGCTCAAGAGTCACTTGCTCTTGGAATCTCATCCTAGCTTGTGACATTAACAGATCATGCTGGAGACACAGATACGTCTCACAGACACTGCCACTTCTCTGGAATGGACTCCCCTATTCACTTAAAACAGAGCTCCTTACTGACCCTATTCAAATGCAAGTTAATTAATTGGATGGGAGACAGCAAATTTGTTCCTAGGGTACACCCATATCCCTCAAGGACAGGGGTAGCCGTGTGTTGATCATAGACCCACTCTGTTCATAAATTCATTCTGCGAACTACCCAAAAAAGAACAAATGGGTATACTTGGGACTAACTTGGCTAGGCTTGTAAAGGCTCTAGGGCCACTAGCCTTGTAACCTCCTATAAACCTATGAACTTGCTATTTTTCTCTGACAGATAGTTTCAGCCAAACGGGTTCTGAAAATTTCAACAGGTTACAGATGGCAGTGGGAGGAAATTCTTCTTTTCCAGGGATCATCCTCCTGATCGGACTCCTGTTTCGATCTGTTCATCACATGCCATCCAAAGGAATGATGGAACAAGTTCCTCCTTCCCAAGTGGGGAATGTTTTCATTCAAGGATGTTACTAGTGCCAAAGAAAGAAAATAATTGGAGACCAATTCTGGATCTTTCAGTTCTGGATTTTCTTTCTTAAACCTGTTTGCGATGGTGCCCAATGTGACGACCGTGCCCTGGCCAGCAATCAAGGAGCCTCAATCCTCACCACTAATACCAGGGAGGTCATCTCCGAGAAGAGAGGAAAGGATAATTAATACACACAGTAAAGTACAATTTCCCTTAAGTGCACGCAGAGATCACAGTCAGTCTGGGGCTGGTTGCTCCCTTGCTCACCAGGTCCCCAATAAGACTCCCCACTGGCATAGCTATAAGGTCCAGGTCTCAGCCTAGCTGGGCAAGCTAAAACCTCCAGTACCCTCTCTGTCCAACCAGTGCTTCATGTCCCTGCCCAAGTAGCTGGCACAACACACACACACACACACACTTTGATATGAGCATTTATACAACTTCATAGACACTCCAGGGAAAGGCTGACAGATTCTCCAGCTGTGCCCCTTTACCCAGACTATATGGTAGTAATTACTGCCACCACCCAACTAATAATATCAGCTACTAAAAGGCCCTTAAAAGGGTGTCCAATAATTACTATGCAATATTATAATCCAATGGTAGTATGACTAACAGTCAAGGCTTAAATTAGAGTGGCCTATTACAATAACCTCTATAAATATGCAATGTACTCTAGAGCTTATCTCTACACAAATCAGCTACAGGTAGAAGGTTTTAAAAATATATAATAATAACTAAAACACAAGACAAAACTACTACACTACAGAGATATCTAAGAGTTCAGAGATCACACAAACTTAAAATAATACAGTAGGACAGGTCCGATTTCAAAGAAAAATACCTAATTAATCTTTACTAGCTTTAACTATTCCTACAAGAGATCACAGTGCTAAAACTTACATGTGAGCATAAGGCAGAGTGCTAATAAGTGGATATCCAAGATCAAAATGCTTTCAGTCTCTTGTGAGAAACAGTATTTAAAACATTACTAGCAAACATGTCTCTAAGGCCCTCCTAAATTACATCATTTTTGACACTTAGGTTTTCCCAGTATTCATATTGCATCATCTTAACACCTGGTCTGAGTTCTCAGGCCACAAACTGCATTATTTAGTAATCTAACACCTGCTCAGAAACTTACAACAATACAAGGCATTTAACATATACATTCTGGAAGAAACTAGAGCAATAAAGCACCTTCCACATGTAAATTCTGGTCATAAACTTTAGCCTTAAAACAATGGGCATAAAACCTTCATCCAGCCGCACTGGAGCCGAATTGTAAAACATTAAAGAGACTCATAAGATCTTTTCAACTTAAAAAGACACATCTGAAATACTTGGCTTGGTTTTCCTTACAGCAGATGGCAATGTTGCAACAATCTTGAAGTTCACATTTTACAGTGTTTTCTTACATTTAAAAACACAAGCCTATATTTTACATTTATTTATACAGTTGATAGAATTATGTATAAAATTCTATTTGACTAGGCTGGTAGCCTTCGCCCATCTCTCCCCAATCGTCACACCCAAATTCAAAATGATGTAAACTCATAACCTGCTACCTCTTCTTACTCAAGTTTCATGGTAACAGCAGACTTCTCTTACACAAGATGGGATTCCAAAAGAACATTCAAAAGTCTTTTACACAGGATTGTGTTCATAAGATGTCAACTAGACACCTCAGTTTAAAGAGCTTTTCTTCTACAGGAAAAACAGATCTATGGCTAAATCTATTTTCAATGTTTTCCACTCAGACTTCGGTCACAGAGAATACCTCAGGACTGAGTCTCAAGGCATCCATGATTCTCATGACAACCTTGCCAACACTCTGCAGGAGAAAGACAGTGGTATCTGAAATCGTTTTCATCTCAGCACCAACACACTTTATATTTCGAAAACCCAGGGCTCGGATTTGTCACAAGAGAACTCATTTGGTAGAGTCTCCCCTTCTACCTCTCTGCCCGAAAGAAGATACATTTGTTTTCCTGCATCTGTCAGAAACAAGAAATGCTTCATTTTCATAATGCCCCTTTGAGTTGGAAGTCTAGCTGCTAAAGACATCATTTTTTGTTGGACTATGTAGCTATATTATTAAAAAAATAACTGGTACTTTTCCGTTATCAGGGCAACACATCTGTAAAGCGGCAAGTAGTGGTTGAAATCATCACATAGGTGCTGGGGTAGCTGGTAAAAGCTGGCATGAAAAGCAATTTGCCTTCAAAACTGTACAGATTATCCTACAATGCTCAAAACTGTACCTCATGTGTTTGGTAGTCATAACGTTGTGATTTCTCTGGTGGATGTTTCTCAGAATCCTTGCAGAGTTGTTAGCCCTGAAGTGCTTTCCTTTCCAAATCTTGAAACAGCTGTTGTGTTTGAAGCATATTTTTTTAAAGCGGCAGCTCCTGCTTTGAAAGGGTCACTGTCACAAAGTTAATACCTTTTATGAAGTAACGGCAATGTCTTTGACTTAAACATTATATGTCATAATATAATAGATAAATGTCATGTATGTAATAGATAAAAGAAAGTGACATCGCATGAGAACCGCCTGCACAGTAAAAGCAAGATAGCAGACAGTTATGTAAATGTTTAGAACTGAAGCCTGACTTTTATTAAATATGTAGCCAAGAACGTATGGATGAAAACACAGTAAGTGACACTTACACAGGAGGCATAAAACTTGAAATGTCCTGACGATTATTTTATGTATTACATTTCTGTACTATCATCCCTATGAATTACTTTGCAGACATACATGACTTCTCAGGATGTTTCGAATTCTGGCCCCTGAAACATCTGTCAGTATTTTGGTGATTTCAATCTTTCATCACTTAATGATTTGCCATAAAACCACAACATTACGAAAAAAAGGACTAAAACCATGGAGCAGAATTCAGGACATTTGGCTAAGATCTGTACAGTACAGAGATATTGCAGCTGCAGCCTGTTCAACAGCGTTTGTGTTCAGAGTGCTGTGGCAGCAGTAGTGCCGTAGTTTTCGACCTCCCATCTGCAAAATGTGTTATAAAAGGAATATGAAATGCCCCCTCCACCAAATGTAGAATAAATGGCCTGAATATAGAAAAACTTACCTGACAACTTCAATTAAGAAGCAAGGACATATCAGAATACCTGTTTATACTACATACTTCTCATTGCGAATGTTGCCTCGATAACAGAAGAGTACCAAATAACTTCATATATTTTGAAGGAGAAGTCTATCAGCATATT
Source organism: Protopterus annectens (assembly GCF_019279795.1). Lineage (NCBI taxonomy): Eukaryota > Metazoa > Chordata > Ceratodontiformes > Protopteridae > Protopterus > Protopterus annectens. The sequence continues at coordinate 1,952,694,233 of NC_056743.1, read as the reverse complement.
AAAGAGGTAGCAATGGGAGCAATTTGTGCCCTAATATTTGCAAATTTGGTCTTATGGATCTGGGAAAAGAATTTAGTGTTTCATTCTATTTCCAACATGGTAGGGCTTATTTTACATATTTGGATGACATTTTTGTTTTCTGGGAGGGCCCCAATGATATTATTCCACAATTTGTCTCCTATTTGAATGATGCCACTGAATTTTTCAAGTTTACCTACTCTCAAAACAAAGAAGGTATAAACTATTTGGATGTTCATATATCTCGGGACAATGACCGTTTAAGGTCAAATACTTATAGAAAACCTATTTTAATAACTTATATTTGCATTGCAATAGTGTACATGCTTTGGGTAGTATGATAGGGTTAGTTAAAGGACAATATATATGGCTATCACATATATCTGAAGATGGGATGTTTAATATGGAGGCTGATAAGCATTTTCACATGTTTTTAGAAAGGTGGTACCTGGAAGGAATGGTTAAAGATATTAGAGATTAAATTATTAAACTTAGGAACAGTAGGGTTAAGCCACTCCTAGGCACTACTACAGAACAGATGCATTTCAATAATGTACAGACATTGACAAGGGACCCAAATACTAATGAAGAATACTTTAATAAAGCTTTACTGATTCAGTATAATGCAGACAGTAATTAAAACTTAAAAAAGTTAATTAAAAATTGGAAGAAGTTTTTAAAGAAGATTAAATAAAGGGATTAGTGGGTTTGCCACCAAATTCTGTTTGTAAAACTAGTTTTAATCTGAAAAATCTTATGGAAAATAATAAAATAAGGCTTAATTACGATACTACTGTGGGGACAAAAAATGTGGAAGTTGCCCCCAGTGTAGGTTCATTTGGGTGGCAAACAAGGTCAACTTAAAAATACGAAGTACTACTATACAAAAATGTAACTGTGGAAATAAGTGTTTGGTATACATAGCTAAATATTCTACCTGTGTTGCCTTCTATGTGGGGAACACAGAGTATTAAGGAAAATAATGAATTAATATAATTAGGACATCCTTAGGAGTAATAAATATAACGCCCTATTCAAACAGTCCTGTTTGTGAAGGTTTTGAAAAGTTCAGCTTTGGTATTTTAGAGACAGTAACCCACAACCTGAGGGGTGGTGCTTGGGAAAAAAGATTAGAATATAGAGAACTAGTCTGGCAAATCAGATTAGATGCTACTACACCCCCTGGGTTGAATGATAATGTGTCTTTACTATCAGTTTAAAATTACATGCAGCTAAGCTTTGAAGATTATATTTTTAAAAAATATACAATTTCAACATAAATTAGTAAATATTTTTACATATATTTTTTATTAGTTTAGATGTTTTGTCCTATTCATAGAGTTGCTTAATATAACGCATACAATAATTTATTTATAGTGACAAGTACAGATTTCTGACTGCTGTACCTTTAAGAAGTAATTAAGATGGATATGATGTGGATATAAAAGGTAAAATTGTCTTAATTAGGTCGGATGAAGTTGGGAATTAAAGCGCTTAGCTAAGAATATTATGATTTTGTGATCATATGGTTAACAAATTTTTTGTCATTTGTATTTGGTTATCCTGATGTCCTAATATCTATTATTGACCCGAAATTACTGCAGGCTGTATTAAGTTTAACAAGGAGAACACCAGAGACAGAGAAAGAGAGACAGAGAGGGAGAGACTCCTAGCAAAAGTGATTTTATCTGGACTAGGTCTTTTGAGGTTTGGGAAGATTGCTTTTTAGTGCCTCAGCATAGGTTGGTCTGAGTGTGTGGTGAACACTGTGTGGTGGATGTAGGGTGTATGTGTTCATGGCTACCTTGTTTGTATGAAAGATTCAAAACCGCTACAAAATATACCTTCATGAAAAATGGACCTTCCAATGTAATTATCCCCCGGAAACACTCCCCTATAACCTTCTACTTCCCTTCAATAAACAAACTTACTACTTTATCTTCTCTTACTACATCACTGTACAAACATAACTAGTAAAATGTTTCAGCTATGTACCTATTGCACTATTATGTACATAATATGTAATTATGAATGTATCCCTCTGATGAATGCATTTCTATATGTATTTAACTTGCCACAGTGTAATGGAGGACACTGTAAATGCAGTAATGTGTGGTACTGATAAATGTAATGTGTGACACTAATGCAGTAATGCGTGGTACTGATGAATGTAATGTATAACACTGTAATGCAGTAATGTGTGGTACTGATCAATGTAATGTGTAGCACTGTAATGCAGTAATGTGTGGTACTGATGAATGTAATGTATGACACTGTAATGCAGTAGTGTGTGATACTGATGAATGTAATGTATGACACTAATGCACTAATGTGTCGTACTGACGAATGTAATGTGTGACACTGTAATGCAGTAATGTGTGGTACTGATGAATGTAATGTATGACACTGCAGTGCAGTAATGTGTGGTACTGATGAATGCAATGTGTGGTACTGATGAATGTAATGTGTGGTACTGATGAATGTATTCTATATGTATTTAATATGTAAAATTTCTATTTTTCTGCTTGAGCTTTTCTCCTCGGGCCTGCACTGAAAATGGGCAATTGTAGCCCAGTCAGACAAACCCGGTCAACAAATATAAATAAAATGTTTGCCTCCAGTGAAATTGTGCATGTGCATCTCTCAAATACTTTGTTTCTAGAAGTATTCTAAAAGCTGCTACATGGTCTACTTTTACAAAGCACTACAAGTTTTTTTCTCTAGGTCCAGATCAGGCTTTGCTAGGACCATTCTCTACAGGTTCCTGGACTCTTCTCCTTCCATTTCCCATATTAGCTATATGGGTAGATGACCCTAGTTAAGAAAACTGCAGCAGTGATCAATATGATGAACACAGTACAGTTGTGTAAGTAATCTTACCATAACAGTAGATATTCATAGGTAGGTACTAGGTTATCTGCCCGAGGGCATTTATAAGCACAGCCAGTGTGTGTCAGCTTTTGCTGCCCCACTGATTAATTAACTGAGCCTCTGTCAAGCAGAGCCAATGAAGTGATCCCAGGGGTGTATTTTCTGTTACCCATTCACTTGTCAAGGTTTCTCTTGAAGAGTGTTAGTGAGGGGCTCTGCCTAATGTAGTTTGGAATTTTGTTCCAAAGCATGGGGAGTCGCTGCGACAGGAATCTATCCCTCCAGCATGTTCTAGTTATTGTTGTGGTGAGGTTTAGCTCACAGTGGCTTGGATTTCTTTAGGTGGAGCATGTCCATCAATTCTGAGTTGGACATGGCTTTGCAAGTCAGGCAGAGATCACCTCTGAGTAAGCGATATGCTGCTGAGTACAGCTGTAGTTTTTTTTTCAGTCGGGCTGCATAGGACATATGTTTGAGGCCAGTAATCCTCTTGAAGTACTTTTGCGGTCTTTCCAGCTGTTGGAAGTGTCTTGTGAGGTACATCCCAAATAGGTCATTGTACTCTATGATGGGTCTGATGAGTGACTAGTAGAGGGGCACTAGAACCTCTTTTTCTAGATTCAAACCCTTTAGTAATTAGATGGGGCACATAGAAGGATTTCCCAACTACTTTGGCAATATGATTGTCAAAGGAGAGATTACTATCTACCTGGGTCCTCAGATCTCTTATTACCACTTCTGTATTAAGGGGCTGCCAACTATGTGGTAATTTGTGGGGGTTTTGTTTTTCCCAAACAGGATGACTATGCACTTTTTGGCATTTAGCTTGAGGCCATGACTTTGACACCATGTGTCCGTCTCAGTAAGGCCCTTTTGGGGGATGTCCGTGTCAGCCAGAGAGTCAATTATGGCCCCCAGTTTGCAGTCATTGGCGAACTTGGTTAGCCATAGTCCTCCTGTGTTTGCCTGTACGTCTGAGAAGTATATGCCGAACAGTAGGGGTCCCAGGACCAAGCCTTGCAGGACACCACTTATGACTGGTTTAGAGTTGGACCTGGAGCCCGCTATTCTTACCGTGCGAGTTCTGTCTGTAAGCCAGTTTGCAACCCATCTCGTGACATAGGGGTTTATGTTCAGGCTGGTGAGGTTTTCTGTAATACCAAAGTGGGGAATGGTATCAAAAGCCTTGGCGAGGTCAAGGTAGGCTGTGTGAACCATCTTTCCCTCATCTATGGCCTTGGTGACTGTCTTGAAGAAGTCAACCAGGTTTAGTAGGCATGATCTGCCCTTAACAAAGCCAAACTGGGTCGGTCAAGTGTTTGGAGATTCCCAATGTCTTTGTTAATGAGTTCCATGATGATGTGCTCCATAGCCTTGCAGACCAGGCTAGTCAGGCTTATGAGGCGATAGTTACCAGGGTCAGTTGTGGCCCCTTCTTTGTGGAGTGGAATAACCATTGCTGTGTGCCATTCTATGGGCACATAGCCTGTGGAGAGGCTAAGGTTGAACAGCGCGTTTAGGTGGGGGGTTAGTCCGTTCTGTAGTTCATGCAAAACGCAGCCGGGGACACCATCTGGCCCCAATGACGCTGTGTTTTTGGCTTTTGAAAGGAATGTTTTCACCTGTGCGTCTGTGAATTCCAGGACATTACACTTTTCCAGTATTGTTGTGGGCCCTTTTGGGGATAAGAGGGGGGTGAAGTTTGCACTGAATCTATCTGCCAGGATGTTGGCAATATCAATAGGTTCAGTATATTTTGTGCTATTTTGCACTAGTTCAGTGCACATCTGTGAGTTGCCACTTAGATTTTTAACATAGCTAAAGAAGGCTTTGTGGTTATCTTATGAATCCTTGGCTTTTTTTTTTTTTCGAAGTTAGCCTTGGATGATTTTAGGAGGGACCTTAGTTTCTTACTGATACTGATCAGGGATGTCTTTCCTTCTTGGGATTTGCTTTTTTTCTGAACTAGTTTTCTCCTTCTATTGTATAGCCTGTTTATGGCAGGGGTCCACCAGACTGGTTTCCTTCTCTTAGAGGAGTGAGTCTTGGTTTTGCTAGGGATTGCATGATCCATGCATCCTTGTAGGTGCTCATAGAGTGCATTTGTAAAGGTTTCTGCATCTTGGAGAGCATTATCTTTTAGCGTGGGGCCTGTGAAACTTACTGCTTCTGTCTTAAGTAAGGTAAAGTTTGCTTTAGAAAAGCTTTTTACTGTGGTTTCCTTAGTTGGGGGTGGTGGTGGGGTGTGGACATCCAGAGTGATTAGTTTATGGTCTGATCTAACCAGTGACAGGCTGACCTCTGGTGTGGAGCACTTGTATCCATGTTGGTGATGACCAGGTCCAATATGTTTTCACCTCTGGTAGGGGAGTTTACCAGCTGATCCAAGGCGCTTGAGTTGATGAATTCCAGGAAGTGCTGGGCCTGGGTGTTTGTACTTGAGTAGTTTTCCCACTTAATGGTAGGGTAATTGAATTTTCCCAATATCAGGGTGTTTGGTAGGACCTTCATGTTTTCCAGTGTCTCCAGAAAGGTGGAGTGGTGGTTCTGGGTCATGGAGGGTGATCTGTAGCAGGCCACAATTTGCACTGCAGATTTGACTGATGTTATTTGCACATGGATGATCTCAGAGGTATCATGCTGCGCCACTAAACTGGAGGTGTAGGTATCCTTGAATATGGATACACCCCCTCCTTTTGTGTTTTGGTCCATATTCTGTGGCCGAAACGTGTGGTACGAGTTGTAGACCGGTAGTGCTGGGATGTTCTCTGGAACCTTGAACTAGGTTTCAGTTACTGCACAGATGTCGACGTTGTCCATACCGAGGAGTGCTTCCAGCGCGTGCATTTTGAGATTTAAACTCCTGGTGTTGAGTAGCATAACCCTCAGTTTTTTTGTTAACTGTGCTGTTTACGGAGGTGGGTTTGACTTTTGAGCCTTGCCTAAAAAAGGTACTATGGGGACAGCAAGAGCCTTGGCCAGTATTCGAAAGCCTAGGGGTGACAGGTGCAGGCCATCTCTTGCGAAGCAACACGGCTTGTCGAGCATGTCGTCCCAGGCTGACAGACACTAGATTCCCTTTGAATGACACCAGAAGTTTAGCCAATTGTTGAAACTGATCATTTTTTCTTTATACTGAGGTATCATTCTTGGTGAGGGCAGGATGCTACTCAGGGTCAGGGTCATACCAGCCTGGGCTACAGAGAGCTCTTCCATGTCTCTTTTCATGTAGTCCAGAGAGGTACATCTCAGGTCATTCACACCAACATGAACAATGACAGAGTCATATTTGTACTTGTTCTGGAGTGACCCGAGTGCTTGTGTTATGTGGCGGATTCTGGCTCCCGACAGGCAGCTGACAGTAACCTTTTGCTTGTCCAGCCTAGTGAGTGGGACATCAGTATGCCTGACTATAGAGTCTCCTATTACTATTGTGTCGGGTATGTTATTTCACCTTAAGGGCTGTGATTGTGCGGCACACTGATTTTGTGTTTTATGTGTTGTCTGGTTTGTGACGGGAGGTTCAGGTTGTTTGGGTGTCTGCTTTGGAGGTCTCTGATGCTTTTGCATGTTTTTATTTAGACCCTCCGCATATGATTGTGTGTATTTATGTGTATTTTTTGCCATTGCTAATTTAGTAGGTGTGTGTGTGGCTGGAGGTGTGGTGCAAGTGTTAACCTTCTCCTCTTGACTGTCTGTTCCAGTCTTGGGTGGAGAGAGCTTAGCCTCCAGTTTGGCTGTATAATTGCATCTCTCACATATGTTAGTGTTTAAATGATTACTGCTGCAGTAGCTGATCCCTCCCTCCATCACTCCATTCCCTATAGTTTTTGGTGTGCTTTTTATGCCAGGTTGTAGACATTTGTGTTTTTTGTTCCTGGCATCTCCCTCTGTCTTTTGGGAAGAAAGCTCTGAATGGCTTCATGGCCAAACTTGTACTTTAGTCAGCTTGGCTCAAGCCGCCCAACAGTTTGGACGTGTGGAAAGTGCCCTGATGCTTTGGAAGCTGGCTGGCTCTTGTATCCTGGCAGGATATAACCCTACATAGCTACGGCTACTGCAGCAGTGATCATTCAAACACCTACTGTAGTCTACTTGTACAACTTTACTTTTCTTATTTCCTGTACATACACATGATGTGTAACTGTGAGGAAAGTGAAAAAAATAATATTCACAGTGATGTATTCCAATACATTGTTCCTGCACATTACAATGATGAGGTTTGAGTTTGAGGAACATTAAAGTAACACCCACACAATTCCCAGTGCCCCACACAAGTTACAGAAACCAATCTTCTGTATACACCTCTGAGCAGGGCTGATTTTTAGAATGGGTGCAGTTGTTGACAGAGGCCACCAGCAAGTCCACATCAAAATACATTCATACTGTCTGTGGTATGGGACCACCAAATACAAACCTTCAGGGAAACCAGAGGAATGTCAC
>NC_056743.1:1952555866-1952686401 GCF_019279795.1 Protopterus annectens | reverse complement strand
GGGCAATGTAGAAGGTCTTCCTAACCACTTTGGCAAAGTGAGTGTCAAAAGAGAAGTTACTGTCAACCTGGGTCCCCAGGTCCCTGATAACTTCTTTGTGTTTAATGGATTACCACCTATGTGGTAATTAGGGGTTACCTTGTTTTTCCAAAAGGGTATGACTATACATTTTTGGCATTTAGCTTAAGGCCATGGCTCTGGCACCAGTTATCCATTTCTATGAGACCTCTCTGGAGGATGTCTGTGTCTGATGGAGTGTCAATTATGGTGCCCAGTTTGCAGTCATCTGCAAATTTTGTCAGCCACAATCCCCCTATGTTTGCCTGCACTTCAGAAAAATAAATGCCGAACAAGAGGGGGCCCAGGACTGAGCCCTGTGGGACACCGCACGTGACCGGCTTAGAGTCTGACATGGCACCAGCAACTCTAACCCTGTGTGTTCTGTCCTTGAGCCAGTTTGCAACCCATCTTGTGACATATGGGTTTACATCTAAGCTGGTGAGCTTTTCTATGATGCCCGAGTGGGGAATTGTGTTGAACTCACATTCAAGTTTGAGCATGAGCAGATGATCAGATGGGTTTACAGCCATTTGAGTCCCTGTCTGCATGTTTCTGACATTCAAGCAGCTGGAACACCCAGTACACCAGTCGTGTTCAATGAACCACTTCATATGCTATGAACAAAGTGAGGAGCAATTGGCCACAATACAAATTGCCACTATCATGAACTACAGTAACATCATATATGGTTTTAATCTTATTATGAATTACTACTAATATTATGAAATGCTTGGCAATAGGCATGTCTTAGATCCAGCTTTACCATGAAAGGTAGTAGAGGGAATAGTGGTACAAGATAGTGAAGGATAACATATTGAACTTCAAAGTGTAAACAAAATGGTTTAGACCAGAAAGATCTAGCACTGGTTCAAGGATCCTTTTGGTTTGAAAACTAGAGTGAATTTACGATTCCCCATCCATTAATGTACATACAGACAATATTTATACATTTGTTTTTATTAATCTGAAATTTGGTAGAAAGTATTTCTGCATTATTGACCTGGGGTGGCTGTATGGGGTCTAAAGTAACATTTAGTGTAGATTTGAAGAGTACAGCTACCCCCACCTCCCTTCCTAGTAGTGCGGTAAAGTCTAAGTATATTATACCCAGGTGGTAAGACTTCATTATCTGAGGTTGATGGCTTTAACCAGGTTTCAGTTAGACACAGTATATCAGGGGAGTGGACTTCTAAAAGAGCATGTAAGTTATGTACTTTATTGTTTATGCTTCTAATATTTAGATGGCAGACCAGGAGGGAGTTGGGGGACCAAATTATAGATACTGTTTTGGTAGGGTTATTACCATATGAGGTTGAGCCATCTAGAGTTGATGGGCCAGGGTTTGGGTGAATATCTCCATCCATTGTGAGGTTATAGTGTAAGTTTCTAGTAAGCGTCAGGAATTGGTTTATTAGTTTTTGATGATGTTTGGATTTTGAGCTGATGTATGTAGATTTAAAAGGCTGATAGTGTATTGTGGTTAAGGAGATGGATATAGGACTAATTATTGGGTGACCTGCCTTATTTTATACAACTGGGGTGGTGGTTTGACATTTTGGGTAATGAAATCCTAGGTAATACTCATTTTCATAAGTGGAGAGAGGGTATGGAATTAACATAAGGGATAGCACAGGGTAATGTCCTTATAATAATACAAGCCTTGCAGGACAGCTGTTAGAAGGGGATAGTACCTGATGGGGGAATGATTAATTAGATAACATGAGTAACTAGTTTAACATATCCACACATAGTCATTGAATACCACCTCGGTGTAGTAAATATGACCAGTAGTACTTTCTGTTTTAGCCTAACTAGTACACATGGGTGATAGACGGTATTACAAAGGGCCTATCATATCAAATGCAACTAGCTAACCTATGGCTTTTCTGAACACAGTAGAAAAGTAAAGCAGTGTCCTTAATTTAAGGGATTCGCAGTGCACCAAATGATAATTAAGCCAGCTTTTCAGTTACTTTCCTAGTCGCTATACAGTAATCAATTAACGTCATATATCGTTCCAAGCACAGGTAGTTTCAGGTTCAAAATACTCTAACAGTGCGGCGCTTTATGTTCAAGACAGACAAAAATAAAATTACAGTGTTTGAGACAATTCAGTACAGAATATTATAAACTTCTATCACTAATATTACTATTATTTATTTATTTATTTCAGTTTGATGACCGGGGAGGTCCACTGGGCTCAGGAGCCCATTTTCAGTGGAGGCCCGGGGAGAAAAGCTCCACATTACAAAATACAAAGATAAAAACAAAAATACAAAAGATAAAATTTAACATAAGATTCAAGGTACAGATACATAAGGATGCAGCCGTCAGTCTACATGGTATGAATGCTGGTAATTTGTGATACAGAGGCAATATAAGGAATGGTGTTTACATAATATATGAGTCACATATTGAAATGGATGATTAAAAGGTTACAAAGAGTCTGAGTCTAGTAATGGCAGAGTGGTAGAACAAGCATAAATGTTAGGGAGGGGAATAAAGGGAGAGCAAACTATTTACAGTATTTACATATATACACAGGACAACAGTAAACAATAAGTAGATATGAACATGGTTGATAGTAGTAAGAAATTGAATAGCATTACTGTTAATATGCACAGTGAGGAGGCTAGGTGGGGAAAGTGCAGTTGCACTTCCACTTAGAAAACAGGTAGGAATGGAGTAGAGTTTTGAAATTATTAGGATTTTCTGTCAATCTTAAAGTAGGAGAGAGTGAGTTCCGCTTTTTGGCTAAGGAAAAAGAAAGGAGGTGCTGCCCGGCAGGTCATTTTGGTTTGTGGACATTGAGTAGGTTTAGGTGGGCCGATCGAAGTGGCCTATTAGGGGTATATGGTTGAAGGATGTTGGATAGTGCAGGACATTTAGAAGGGTTAAATAATAGCCTGTGGGCAGAGGTAAGTTGGAGGTAGTCTAGAAGGTTGGGGAGTTCTAGCCAGTTTAGTGACTGGAGGGCAGAGCAATGATGGGAGGAGTGTTTGGCTTTGGTGGCGAATTTAGAAATTTTGTTATAACAAATTTCCATTTTTGAGGAGGTGGAGGTGGATAAGTTAGTTAATAGAGGGGCACCATACATTAGTGAGGGAAAAAGATAGGTAGTGGCAAGCATTTGTCTAGAAGGAGAGAGATAGTGGAAGTTTCTGTATAACAGGCCAAGTTTTTGATGTGTTTTCATAATGTTGAGTTGAACACGGGTGTCAAAGTTTAGGTTTTCATCGATAGTGACCCCAAGAAGTTTGGCAGAGGGGACAAGTTCTATGGTAGAATTGTTAAGGCTTCTAATTTTGAAGGTCTTTTTGTCAAGAGCGAAGGATTTTGTGGGAGGGAAGAGTAGTATTCTAGATTTGTTAGCATTTAGAGATAGGTGGTTTTGGAGCATCCAGTTCTCAGTGGTAGAGAAGGCATTTTGTGTGTGTGCTAAAAGTTCAGGGAGGTTGGTGGCACAGCAGATTAAGGTGGAGTTGTCGGCGTATTGTACGATTTTAGTATTTGGGATGGCAGAGTGGAAGTCATTGATAAAGATATTGAAAAGCATGAGGCCAAGAATGGAACCTTGGGGAACTCCAATGGGGGTAGGAAGGAAGTTAGAGGTGCCTTTTCTCCATTTTACAGCTTGAGATCTGTTGGAAAGGTAACTTGAGAACCAGGATAGTGTATTGTCGGAGAGGTTAAGTTTAGATAGCTGACTAAGGAGATTAGTATGGGAGACAGTGTCAAAAGCCTTAGAGAGATCAAGTAGGACTGTTGAAACTATTTTGCCAGAGTCACAAGCATGATATTACTATTATGTTCCTGTTGCTAATTAGTTACTATAGCTGCTACTTGTGTAATTTTAATCACAGTGCAGTTTGAGTTGTAAAACAACACTATGTTAAAGACGTAATGAAACAGTGAACATACTAGCCTCCTAGTCGCTATATCAATACAGTAAACAGACAAGCTTGCTAGTCGCTGTAAGACATTTTTTTAATATAAATACCAAAGGAGGGAATTTCCTCCTTCTCCATTGTTGTGTGATTGTAATAGTTGGTAAACTTACTTTACAGGGGGGTGTGGGGGGTGCTGGCCCAGAGATGATTGGTGTGACCCCACAATACAAAGTTGATCAATAATTAGAATTTTCAGTCTGTTGGGAATCAGGCTTTTGGCTTGTCAGACTTCCTAGGCAGACCCCTACATATACACATATGCATAAATATATATATATATATATATATATATATATATATACACACACACACACACACACACATATATATATATATATATATATATATATATATACACACACACACACACACACACATATATATATATATATATATATATACACACACACATATATATATATATATATATATGTATCTATATGCATATATATCTATATGCAATAAGCACTTAATACATAAATAGTACTACACATACCAATATTGAACCATACATATATGCACATAACTAAGCATACACAAACGGAGGCAGCTACAAAAACTCTCAGACATATGCATTCACAAGTCTACTTTTTCAGAATTACTATAGTACTTTTGCTATAAGTAGAGACATATATATATATATATATATATATATATATATATATATATATGTGTGTGTGCGTGTGTGTGTGTCTGTGTGTATGTGGTGATCAGTGTTTAATAATACACATGCACACTGCTACTTTCCTTTTTAGTTATGCTCCTTGATACCTGTCTGGTTACATGACTGTAAAGGTATGTCCTTGGGGCTTTACTAAGTCTCATTCAGTTGCTGGCTGCAGAACTGAAATTGTACTTTGGCCACGGACCCAATTCCATTTGGAATTGAAGAAATGCTTCACCCTTACTTTTGTCCTACACACAATCATTCTGCTCTGTCTGGTTATCACGGACCATTAGAGTATCTTGAAAGAGACGTCATTTCAATGGTGATGGGGGTCCTCGCATAAAAAAATAAAGTATAGTTAGTTAATCGCCACACACTTCACTTTACTCATGGAATTGTGAAAGGGAGCTCATGCCTGTTAAACCTGGTGGACGACTTTGAGACAGTCCAAGGCCCTGGACTAGGGGGGGGATCCTTGCCTATCCCCCACCCAAGCATCATTGAGAAACCCACCCAGTTAGTTGGCAACCCTCAGTTCATTAAATGGGTCATTGTCTCACTGATAGCACCCATACAGTCAAAATAGGGGAATGCACCGCAAACAGCAGACCTGTAACCAGTGGTGTTCCACAGGGATGAGTCCTGGTACCTCTATTGTTTGGAATCTATTTCTCCAAAGTACAAGCTAAAACTAAAGAATCTGTGGCTGAAAGACATTGCTTAAGACTGCAAACTGGATGCAGCCAGTGAATCTCCAAACAATGTTAAAATCCTACATGAGGGTTTAACACAAACAAATGATTGGTACCAAAGTAATTTTCTTAAACTCTATGAAAAAGAAATGTATTATCGTCCATTTCTGTTAGTGTTATGTTTGTGCTAACTACCACATCAATAACACCCTAAGTACACACTCAAAGCAACGTTTATTTTGATCACCTAGTGTCCACCATGGTAAGAAGGGCATTGTATATTGTTCATCTCATAAGTAAGGGCAATGCATCCAGAAAAAAAAAAAGGTTATATCAGCTATGTACCTCATCAGGTCAATAATTTAGTAGAATGCCCCTTTTGTTATGTACCTGACCAAGCACCTGCATGAATTCATGAGACCACAAAGCTTGCTCACATGGAAAATTCAAGGATTTTAGCATCTGTCCTCTGTGGATCATCTGAACTCACTGTCACTTTATTCTGTCTGATACAGACTACTTAGAGATTGTCGATGTCATGCATATAAAGCAATCTTTTGACCCTGCTTTACTGGAATTTCTGCATATCCACCACTGAAATAGTAGACAGGTTACTTGCTTTAAAGAACTGAACCTGGTAGGTGACATTAATCGAACCTGAGAGAGGGACAGATTGGTCTCACAGAACTTACCACATCTTTGGAATGGACTCCCACTTCATGCCAAACAGAACAAGTCACTGGCCCTCTTCAAACGCTATCTGGACAATTGGAAGGGTAACAGCACATTGACCATGGGATGTTTTACTTGTGTCCATCTTGGACAGGGGCAACTGGTGCTTATCGTGGAAATAAGGGTAGAACTTGGCTAGGCCTTCTAGGGCCTTACAGACACTAGCGTAGTAGCTTCCTATGATACAATGATCCTATGTAGCTTCAACTTTTCCCTATCTTTAATAGCACCAACTCTGCAGCTGAATTATATTTCATAGGTTCACAAGATAATACTAGGCAGTTGGCCAGGAGGCCCTTATAAGCCTAGCTAAAAGTTTCGCCCATGATCCCACATAGCACCGGTTTCTGCTGTCCACCAGGAATACAGGTTGGTATCCTAGAGGTGTATTATCTGTTTGCCATCCAGTCATCCCGGTTCATCTTTAAGATGGTTATTGCGGTAGTCTGCTTGACATGGAGAGGAGTCTATTCAACAGATGGTGGAGTATTTGGGACACACAACAAGCTCAATTAATGACACCCACAGATATGCAGTAACTCCATCAAGGCTGCAACTGATACGGCCGTGGGTGCCACACACAGGTCACCTCTAAGCAGTCTGGAAAAGACTGAGTAGAGGGGCAGGGGCTGTTAGCCTATCAGTATAGGATAGGTGTTTGAGTCCCTGTATCTTACTGGTCAGGAACCTCTGAGGTCTCTCCATCTGCTGCATGGGCTTCGCAAGGTACATGTCGAACAGGGCACTGTACTTCATAATGGGTGTGAGAAAGGCAGAGTACAAGGATGTTATGACATCCTTGTTCAGGGATGAAATACCCTTACTTATTAGGTGTGACATTTAGAAAGTCTTCCGTTGTATGTAGGCAATGTGGTGATCAACATGGTGGTTTCAATCGACCTGGGTGCCCACATCCCTCACAACTGATTGCATGCTTAGTACATTGTTATTACTGTGACAATTATTGGGAATGACATTTTCCACAAAGGGGATTATGATGCATTTCTCGGCATTCAGTCTGAGGAGATGATTCTTGCACCAGTGTTGTAAAGCTGTATTGCTCATCAGATGATGATTTGAAAGCACAAGTGCAAGGAGTAAAATTTTTTTCAGATGATATAAGAATGTGATTTGGTCATGATGAATGTGCTAAGGCAACCTTTAAAGTAGAAAAATTGTAGCAGTAAGAAAATATCTGTTTGGGACAGGAATGTGATATAAAACAACGAGAGCAAGAGTGAGTGCAAAATAATTGGGAACTAATGAAGGATGAACACTAAAGCATGAACAAATGCAAATAAAACTTAAGGAATACATTAGACAAATTAATGCTGAAAACAGTGTTGACATCTAGGAACAAAATTCAAGCTATAAAACAATTTGCTGTTCCGGTCATAACTTACAGTTTTGGAGTGATTGAATGACCACAAAACATTACAGAGGAAAACAAGAAGGATGCTTGCTGCTTATCAAATGATTTAAAAAAAAATAAGTGCATACCAAGACTACATTTTAGCCATTCTGAATGAGGTATGGGTCTCCTTGAAACTGATTACATGTATTGATCTGTAATCCTGGGAACACACACAGATCTGCTGACCTCCCAAGACCCAAACATAGATAAAGGTTTGAAACATGAGGAGAAAAATCTAAGATGACTTCTCTGCTTAATCTAGCAGAAGCATATCAGCATCAAGCAAGAATGGAAATCAAACCAGTAGATCACAATCAGGAAACTGAATGTGCCAAAACATAAATTAAAGAATATAAGGTGAGGGACCAGATGAGAAGTCAAGAAATGAGGTAAATTCATAAAGAGAGTTCCAAGTATAGAAAACCTCTGAAAGAACCTCATGGTGATCAGGACTGAAAGCATGAATGGTTAGGCAAAATCAAACCAAGACATGAAAAGTTTGTTATTGGTGGCTGAAGACAGTGGACTATGTACACATTTGTTTAGAAAGTCTATTGAGCATACAGGAGAAACAGAGAAATGTAGATTTTGTAAAACAGAATTGGAAACAGTCACACAACCCATCGGTGGTTGTGATATATCAGTGGCAGGAGGACTGTATACTGAAAGGCTTCCTAATGCGGCAAGACTGTAGCACTGGGGATTGTGCAGTCATTATAGTATTGAAGTGGCTGAAAAACACTAGAAATATTATCTACAAAGCATAATGGAAAATAATGAAGTGTGCATTGTACAACATCACCTATTAGCAACAGATAAAAAGATAGCTGCTAGAAAAGTAGATGTAGTGGTCCATGAAGAGAAGACAAAAGTAGAAGTGATCCTTGAAACCTAGTTGCATATAGAGAGTTGCAAAGTTGCAAAATATCTGGATTTGCAGGCAGAAACAAGAGCAATCTGGATAACAGACAGACAGACAATTCCAATAATAGTAGGAGCAATGGGCCTTATAAAAAGAGTCTACAATCTTACTTAGTTATGTTAGCATTGCATGTAATCCCGTGCTAATTGCAGGAGGAGTCATTACTGGGCACAGTGGAGCTGATTCAAAGAGCACTTGTGGCTGACAAAGATTGAAAGAATACTAATTTTATGTACTGTAATCATACTTTGACTTAGGAATGGGGTCCATTGCCGTCATGGTATTAGAAACCCTAAAGATTTGGAGAAAATAAAGTATGTATATATGTATATATATATATATATATATATATATATATATATATATATATATATATATATATAATATACATATATATATATATATATATATATATATATATATATGTGTGTATATTATATATATATATATATATATATATATATATATATATATGTATATATGTATATGTATGTGTATACATATGTGGAGAGCGAGAGAGAGTACAAGTATTATTTGTAATGCTATAGTCTCCACTTTTACAAGTGTGGTTAACAGAATGCAAGTTGATAGCCTGCTTGTACA
Source organism: Protopterus annectens (assembly GCF_019279795.1). NCBI lineage: Eukaryota > Metazoa > Chordata > Ceratodontiformes > Protopteridae > Protopterus > Protopterus annectens. The sequence continues at coordinate 1,952,677,361 of NC_056743.1, read as the reverse complement.
CCTTAACTGTAACCATACTTTGACTTAGGGATGGGATGCATTCCCATCCTGGTATTAGAAACCCAACATACTTGGAGGAAATAAAAAAGATTACGGGGGTATAGAGTTGCATCTTAAGATTGCAGTAAACATGTACAACTTTAAGACTGGTTAGCTTTTGCTAAATAGATGCAGTACATACTGATATCATCAACTATAATATAATAAATGGCTGCAATGTTTGTGCAATACTTAAGGACCACAAAGCATCAGACCTTTCTCTGCAGCCTGATTGTACCTTCAAGTACTGTCACTTGGCACTAGACGTCACAAGGAGTACATTAATAAGACTGACAGAAGGACTTTTTCATGTTTTAGACTGGTGAAGTACACCCGCTAGACCGACTACTACAAAAATGTTTTTTTTTTTATCTTCACCTTACGTGGGGTGCTTTTATCATGTGTTGCCTCACATGAATACTGACTGGAGTGCTGGTTGAAACCTCTCATCAGAACATTTCAGTAGTAAAACTATTTTACTGTCCAGTGTTCATAGGTTCATAGGTTCAAAGATTAGTACTAAGCTAACTGCCCTTGCGAGCCATTTTAAGCCTAGCCAATTATCCCTTGTGAGACTCAAACCCTGCACCTTGTGTTTGTAAGGCAAACACCTTAACCATTAGGCCACCCTCCCTGTTTAGCCAGTATGTGACAGTATGTGACAGAGGACTTTATTTTCTAGTTTGTATTGCGAGCAAATGATTACAGATTGAAGTCTGAAAGAGTGCCCAGTACCAGGAACCTGTAACCTAATGCTAATGGTGGGATTGGTGTTATGTGCCCCTATTGGCCAGTATGTGCCTGCTGTGAAACCTAGCAGCCCTGCGTCAATACAGTACTGGCCGGCCAGTGTTCAGTTGCCCAACATGGAATACCTGGGAAAGCAAAGAACAGGGCATCTGTGACATTCAACCAGGTTTTTGGGAAATATGCCAGTAGATGGGACAAAGAAACTATTAGTTTGGAAGGCACAGTAAGAAAGATGAAGTCAGGGAAAGCAACATGCTCAAGTGAGGTCACAGCAGATATGACAAAGATGCTGGGTGAGATGGAGGAGAAACAGCATTTGAGGGTACTCACAGTAGTGTGGATAAAAATGTGTATCTCAGATGACTGAAAAATAAGCATACTTATGTCAGTGTTTAAGAACAAAGGGCACGTTTACAACTGTGGGCAGTACAGAGGTATCAAAATCTTGTCACATTGCATGAAAGTTCTGAAGAGAGTGATTGATAAACACATACACAGAGTAAATGAAAGTAATTTGGGAGATGATAAACACGTATGCAAAACAGTTAAAAGTAAGATGGGAGATGAGAATTTCAGATTCCGATCAGACTAGAGCAAATGACAGATACATGAGAAGAAGCTAGTGCTGAGGAAGGAGTCCAAATGGGCATTACGAAACTTGGAGAAAGCATATGATAAGGTTCCAAGAAAGCGGATTCGGGCAGTCCTGCAGTGGTTCAAAGTCCCAGAAACATTGATGAAATTAGTACAAGCTATGTATAAGGACCCAATGTCTCCAGTATGAGCAGTGTTCGTCTCAGAGTGGTTCGCAATGGGTGTGCGTGTGTAGCAGGGTTCATCTATGAGCCCACTGCTGTTCATACTGATGATGGAATACGTTAGCAAGTACTTGAGGTGAATTTATAAGCAGACTCTGAGCAAAAACTCCAGCAAAGGACAGGAGAATGCAAAACAAAGCACATGGGATGAAACTGTGTACAGATAAGACAGATGTAATGGCAGCAAATAGCAGACTTCCAAAGAAGCTGAGAATTGACAAAATAACCGAACAGGTTAACATCTCCTATTATCTGGCAGGGGTGGTTAAGGAGATGGGAGTTCAGAATGAGGATGTCAAAGCATGAATCAGAGGTCCTGCAGCCATCTTGCACAGAGTGTTAAGTGTTGCGTATGACCCCAAAATGCTAAAGAAGCTGAAAAATAAGGCATGCGAAACAGTGAAGCGACCAGTAGTAATGTTATCGCACAGAAACCTAGGCAGTACAGCCAGAGCAGTTGAGAAGCTGGATGTAATGGAGATGAAGTCCATCAGATGGGAGGTAGGATGCACACTGTGGGATAGATGAAGAAATTAGGACATAAGGGCAAAATCCAGAGTAGCTACAATTGCAGGAAAATGTCAAGCAGAATACAATCGATTACAGTGACTCAGGCACATGTGCATAAAAGCCAGAAGACAATATGGTGAAGAAGAAGTTTGGGACAGACAGGAAGAAAAGAGAAAATGCGGTCATCCAGCAGAGGTAGACGGATTGTGTGTGAGAGAAGAGCTGTGACAGTCAGTAATGGGTGAAGAGGGCATGAGAGCGGCATTGAATCAAGAGAGAGATGGCAACAGTTGGTCCGACACCACAACCCCATGTACAGAACGGGAAGAAGGGGGCTGGTGATGATGATGGCACTATAGACAGTTGGTCCAACACCACAACCCCATGTACAGAACGGGAAGAAGGGGGCTGGTGATGATGATGGCACTATAGACAGTTGGTTTGACACCACAACCTCATGTACATAATGGGAAGAAGGGGGCTGGTGATGATGATGGCACTATAGACAGTTGGTCCGACACCACAACCCCATGTACAGAATGGAAAGAAGGGGGCTGGTGATGATGATGGCACTATAGACAGTTGGTCCGACACCACAACCCCATGTACAGAATGGCAGAAGGGGGCTGGTGATGATGATGGCACTATAGTCTTATTCATCATAGTATCACTGTAACGCTGCTATATTACATTGTCCTTTGCGCAGCATGCAGACAGAATCCCTTTTTGCTATATCAATAATTTGCTCACTGGTACATGGAGCAATGAGCTCATCTAAAATTAGTGCTATGCAGGTGAACTCTTGTTGTCTTTGAATCCTAGCCAGTATCCCTTCATACCACTTATCACCTAAACTAAAGTCAGAGCATTCCTACAACCACCCTCTGGCTTTAGAACCCTTCCCTGCACTATATAATTTGATGACGGCTTCTGTATAACCTCGTGAACAACTCACTTGAGAAAAAAAGAGGTTGTGATGTAATGGTGTATACAGAGCTTTTTAAATAGTATAGTACATAAACACACACCCAAACACGCACAGTATCTTCTGCATTCACACACTTAGACATTGTGCTTTCACACACATACTGTTTATTCTCTCATGTATTGCTAACTCTGTCATACACACACATACAGTCTATTCTGCAATCACACACTCAGACATTCATCGCTAACTGGCTCATACACATGCCTTACACAGTTTCTTGTGCATTCACACACAAAGACATTTTGCTTAGACACACGCACACACACACACACACACACACACACACACACACACACACACACACACACACTGTTCATTCTGTCATGCATCGCTAACTGTCTTTCTTACACAAGCATACAGAGTTTCTTCTGAATTCACACACATTCTGCCTTCATGCATGGATTCAGGAACCCACATGCAATCAGAACGAGAAAGACACTCATGCACATACACACACCGAAACACGTCTGGCATACCACTCAACTATATATTCTTTCGCCGGAAAGTCTGGATTTAGGGCAAATTTTTTGTTCTGTGTTGTATATAGTTGTTTACGGGCAAAAGTTGCAAGTTAGAAAAGGATGGGCAGTGCTATGAACCATACCTCTGAACTGTACATATTTCCACAATGTCCAGATTTTTGCCTCATATCTTTGGTCTATTTCTGTTAAACCTGTGTTTTTTGGCAAACAGTTGGTAATTCAGTGAAGTCGAAGGAAAAAATAAAGGCCAGAGAATTTTCAGACTTCATACCCTTTAGAAAATTCATGCTAAATTCCCACTTCTCAACTGTCCAGATTTTTGCAGAAAATCCAGATTTGTGCCTCATATTTTTTAATCTGTTCCTCCTCAAAGTTATGGTATTCTTGATTTTTGTGGAAAATCATTGAGGACTTTGGCCAGATTTCTTATGCTAAGAGGCTGAAAGCTATGCACCTGTCCTATCAACTTTCTAAGTTTTTTAAGAGCAATATTTAAAAAGTGTCCCTATTTTTTGGATATTTGTCACCCATTATTTATGGCATTGTCAAGATTTTTTGTTCTAAGAGGTTGAAATGTATGGCTATGATCCAGCACCACCCCCTCAGCAAAAGCCCCCCCAAAAGGCTTTACTGTAAAATAAGCCGATTGATAGGATCGACTCATTACAGTTAGATCTACAGCCCGCTGCTCTTAGCTGCAGTGGCAGATGCTAGTTAAAGGCTAAAAAGAATACCCAAAAAAATAAACAGAGCACATCACTGTAATAAGCTGATCGATAGACTGTAATAGATCAGCTTATTACAGTTAAAGCTATAACCCCAGCTGTTTAAACAAAAACAAACAATAGAAAACAACGGATGTTCCTTTTTGTGGCACACAAACCAGATGGCCCGATGCATGACACATACCCATCTCTCATATACATACACACACACACACACACACACAATGTCTTCTGCATTTGCATACTCAGACATTCCTTGCTAACTCTCTGATACACAGGCATACACAGTTTCTTCTGCACTCACACACTGACATTCTGCTTGCACACACGCACTGTTCATTCATTCTCTCATGCATCGCTAAAGCCCTGTCATACACACATGACGCATACACGGTCTCTCCTGCATTCACACACACACACATATTCTGCTTGCGCACATGCACTTTTGACTGAACAAAAATATTTTTTTAGTTCTAGCCCGGTGTTTTTCCTTTAAGCAATTACCTGACAAAATTTCAATCCCCTCCAAACCCAGAGAACACACCTGCCTGTGAAGAATTGTACATAGAAACCCTGTACAATAATGTTAATAGATGCAATGAGACAGCTGTGGCTATCAGAAACAAGCCCTGAACAAACTCACAAAACAAGCCGGCCTGGTGGAATCCAACATAAACAGATTTTAGAACAAAAGGAAAATGTCACAGTTAAAATTAAAGAGTGCAACACTAGGCAAGATAAAAACTCCATCATCAGACTAAACAAACAACTAGAGGGCAAAGTAAGTCTAACAAAGCCAATTGTGAGATCAAGATCGCTCCCCCCAGGTGAAGGACAACCACAAGGTTTCTATTAGCAATGTCTGAAATCTCAAAGGCAATAAAAAAAGCCTGCAGAACTGATTGTTAATGGAGCTACTTACATGGAGCCAAAAATATATGTATCAAATCTGATGACCAACAAATTCAGCTCCAAATGTACCCTCCCACCCAGCCACTGGACACCCCCCCCCCATATAATACCATCAAACATAACCCCCCACTTCCAATTATCACTTAGGAGCAGGTCCTAAATGCACTGTCTAAGGCTAAGAACAATGAATTGATGGGTCCCGATAAAATCCCAGGATGATTCCTAAATAGCCTGAGGTATGACCTTTCTGAACCTCTGGAGTCACCATTTAACCACAGCCTCCAGACAGGCTTTCCACCCCATGAATGGAGGACTGCAGTTATCATCCCTCTGCACAAGGCCAGTCCATCAATAGACCCATGAAACTACAGAACCATAAGTCCGATTAGTCTCATATGCACATCATAGAAAGAATTATCATGGATATGATTAATAATGACATAGAAAACCTTCACACACTGGATCCAACACAGTTTGGCTTTCTCAAAGGCAGGTCACACCCACTCAGCTGATGGACTTCTTTGAAAAAGTCACCAAGGCAATGGATGAGGGAAAAATGGGTGCACACTGTTTACCTTTACCTGGCTAAGGCATTTGATACAATATCATACTTGGGCATTGTAAACAATCTCCACCAAATTAGGCATTAAACTTTATGTTGTGTGCTAAATAGCCAGTTGGCTTTCAGATAGGACCCGAGAGTTAGGATAGAGAGACCACCTCCATAAAAATGCCAGTGACTAGTGGAGTTCCTCAGAGCTCTGTGCAGGGCCTGCTCCTTTATGGCATTTACTTTTCTGAAGTCAAAGCCAATGTGAAAAGCCTCTGGCTGACCAAATTCGCAGATGACTGCAAACTAGGAGCAGTTATAAAATCCCCACAAGACACCAGCATCCTACAGAAAGGTCTAACACCCAAAAAAAAAACAAAGAATTCAGAGTATAAACAACACGTCCTATACTGATTGCCTCAAAGCCCTATCTCTGTACTTGGTTTCCTACAGGCTGTTGAGAGGTGATCTGTGCCTGCCATATAAGGCATCCTTGGATCCCAGGCTGATGGGCCTTTTGCACATCTGCAAAACCAGTAGCATTAGAACTACTCGATCTAGGGACTTGAACCTTGCTTGCAACTAAAGTAGGACATATTGGAGGAACAAGTATGTGTCACTGGGAATTCTCCTCCTCTGGAACAGGCTTCCTATCCATGTGAGGCAGAGTTCCCCCCAACCCTATTCAAGTATATCCTGGACCAGTGGATGGGAAATTAGAAATCTGCTCCCATCTAACACCTATGCCTCCAATAGACAGAGGCATTCTGAAAATCATATGCATACATATAATTCTTAAAATAACCTCTAAAGCTCAAACAACTTGTGAGTTACATTTGGTATGCATGGCTAGGCTTATAAACACCCCAACAGTAGTCAACCTAGTTTACACCTATGAACCTATGAAATATGTACATGCTATTTTATGCAGTTTTTAGGTAGGTGCTAAACTGCTGAAGCAAATGTTCTGCAAAAGTGCACCTAGAAATCTTTGGAAGTTATGGAAACCAAAATGTAGAAGTGTTTAGATGGCATCCTTATTTAGAAAAGGTGAGCATATTACATTCTTTCCCCTCATTTATAAAAAGAGACATTTACCATTTCACTGTCTGCTGTTCTGTGAAAATAAACTGCTCTAGCCACTGGAAAGATAACACACACACACACACACACACACACACACACACACACACACACACACACACACACACACAGTCTATCCTGCATTCACACACACAAACATTCTGCTTGCACACACGCACTTTTCATTCGTTCTCTCATACATTGCTAATGCTCTGTCATACATACGCATACACAGTCTCTCCTGCATTCACACACACAGACATTCTGCTTGCACACATGCACTTTTCATTCGTTCTCTCATACATTGCTAATGCTCTGTCATACATACGCATACACAGTCTCTCCTGCATTCACACACACGCACTTTTCATTCATTCCCTCATGCATCACTAACGCTCTGTCATACACACGCATGCACAGTCTCTCCTGCATTCACATTCTGCTTGCACACAAGCACTTTTCATTCATTATCTCATGCATCGCTAACACTCTCTCATACACACGCAGGCACAGTCTCTCCCGCATTCACATTCTGCTTGCACACAAGCACTTTTCATTCATTCTCTCATGCATCGCTAACACTCTCTCATACACACACATACACAATCTCTTCTTCACTCACACACACATTCTGCTTTCACACATTCACTGCTCATTCTCTCAGGCATCGCTAACACGCACACACACACACACACACACACACACACACACACACACACACACACACACACACACACACACACTCTGTTAAACATTCATACATGGAGACAATATGCTTTCACCCATGCATTCACTAACCCACATGCAATCAGCAGGAGAAACCCAATCATACACACACACACACACACACACACACACACACACACACACACACACACACACACCAAGGCATGTCCGAAATACACTATACCATACAGATTTTTGCACGAATGCCCTGATTTATGGCTCATATTTTTTGTTCATGTGATCCCAAAAAAAACTGATTTTCTAGGAAATCGGGGGCAATTTATTAAAGATTGAAGCTACAAAATAACGGCAGACATTTGACATTCAGGCTTCCTAATCTTCAGAAAATCTAACCTAATCCAAAAACTGTTCTTCTCACAACTTTCTAAGTTTGCAACAGCAATATTTAAACAATGCCCATATGCTTTTGAGTCTTTATCCAGTTTTCTTGCTCTAAGAGGTTGCGAGGTATGAGACCAATTGTATTAACACTAAAAAAAAAAATAAATAAAAATAAAAAGTTCAGCTACACTTGCGGTACATTATGCTATCACCTTACCGAAACAGTGCAGGTGGTGTTCGTTTTCAAGCACTTCGGCAGCAGTTTCACTAAAGGCAGTATTGGCTCCGATAATGTTTTCAGCCCTGAAGGAAACTGTGGTCATTAATACAGTTCCACAATGTGCTAATTTTTAGCAGCTGTTTACCAGGCAGGTGTGATAATGTCTATGTCACAGTGTGGGCGGAACATCAGGACAAGGAACTACTGATTTGCCTGTGTCGAAGGTACGTCATGAAGGTGGTGACAAATTCCACCAGAAAGAATGAGATACAAAAGAACGGGGGACGGGCAACCCTACACTACGCTTAGGTAGGGGAGAAATATAGGACTGAAAAACTTTTTTGTGCATTCCTGTAACAGCAGGTGGCTAGGCTGATTTTATGATGGTAAAGGAAAACTAGCTTTTGAGTTTAAATATGTTGGAGCCTGGAGTTTTCCTTTAAGAAACCCAGCCTTGGGGGTGTGGCCAAGATGGTGATCTGGTAACAGCACTTTCTCACAGCTCTCTTTCCTCAATAATATTTCAGACAGGAATTTTGAGAAAAAAAGAACAATAAGAGGATATTTTCGCTACTAACTACTTTGTAATATCCAGAGACATTATCAGAATAAATTTTATCAACTTTCATTGGAAAATTCCTGTCAAATTAAATACTACAAAATCAACAGCAGCATCAGCTACTCAGAATGAGCCATCTCAGGAATCCACCTCAGGACCCAACATTCAAAAAGGATTTACATTCACTTATTTTAAATATTCAAGAGTTGACAACTAAAATAGATAAGATGGATAATAAATTGGACTCTTTTAAAGAAAAATGTACTCAAGAACTTGAACAGCTTCAGGAAATGTTCACACAACAGAAAGGTTGAATTTCTGTCATAGAACAGTCATTAAATGACATTGATTCCAGACTCCTGCAAGAAGAACAACAAACTGAATTTTTACTGCAGCAAAACACACATCTTTTGGAGAAAATAGATGACATGGAAAACAGAATGAGAAGAAATAATATCCGAATATATGGTCTGCCAGAAAAAGCAGAAGGAGATAATATAATAAACTTTCTTACTACCTGGATCCCAAATGTATTAAAATTACCGGAAGCCCTTTCTTATGGTACAGAACATGCACACAGATCATTGTCAACTTCAGGGAATGCATCTTTAATCAAAAACAAACCAAGATCCATAACTGTAAAACTTTTCTCCACGCAAGACAAGGAACTCATCCTCAAGAATGCTTGGACTAACTCACCCATTAAATATAATGATGCATTAATTAGATTTTATAATGACTACTCTACAAAAGTGGTTCTCAAAAGAAAATAATTCATCCCAATAATAAAAATCTTGAAAAAGAAACAACTGAAAACTCATCTTTTGTTTCCACCAAGACTTCGAATTTTCCTTCCAGTAGGAATAAAAATATTTGAAACAGTCGACTCAGCAATAAAATATCTCACTACAAATAACATTTTAACACAAGAAGAATCTATGAATTGGACAAACAGTACACCAAAAAGAAATGCAGAAGTAAACAACTGGAACACTGCTGAACAAAAGAAAAAAAAACTAAAGGACAAATAACTTATATATTATATGTAATACACAACTTTAAACAATGTCATAAAAACTAACAGGAAATCTTCCAGTCATAAATCACAGTAATATAACAGGTACAGTTTCTATTTATTTTATCTCACTTTAATTTAGAATAAATATAAACTAGGTAAATTAATCATTATCACTTAGGTCTATACAAATATATTTGAAACCTGATAACATTGTTTTTCTTTCTCTACATCTCTGACTTAATCATTAACAAACAAAATGCACAGAGTGATATATTTAAGATGTGTGCTAATTGATATTTGATTCAAGCTGATACAACCATCCCACCATATATTTAGCTATACTAGCAATTTGTTATAAAACCTCTGAATGCTTTATTCATATAATATGTCTAATCTAAGCTTTCCGACTGGGGCGGGGGGGTGGTGGGGATAAATAAATTTTTTGATGAACGATATGTTTGTGTTAGATATTTTGCATGGTTGAAGTACTTAATTCATTATTGCTGTCGTAATGATTTACTTTATTGAGATAGAAAGACAGCTTGAGTGTGCGCACATATCTGGCTGTATGAAATATGATGTTGTCACATCCCGGTGCACCACATAGGCTCTTATTGTATTTAACGTACATAAACAAAGCTTTCTGATTAGAAGGGGAGATAATGATGTGTTTATTGAAGATGCCTGAACTGTGCTTTAGCTATGCAAAAAAAATAATATTATCACGAGCGATACCTTGAAAGATAAAAAAAATCTTCACTACTTTCCCGCTCCTTCCACGAGACAGCAGCTTAAAATATTCATGCAGGCAATGTCTAAATGTTATGTTTTTCATTGTGAGCACTTCATGATTGCGTATGACGCCCTTTAAATAATACGTAATTGCAATATCACTAGGAAAGGAAATAAATCCCAAAACGAGCACATCTTAAAATTCTCCAACTACAAGAGGAAAAGGGATATGTATAAGGAAGATGATTGAGTTGTACTGGATTGGTTGCAGTTAGTTAAGAGATTAAACCCTTATATGCTATTACAGTAATTTATTTTACTCTACTAGAATGTCATATTGAATCTTTTATATGCAGTAACGCACTAGGTGCTGTTTGTTTTATTAGGGTGTGTCATGAAGTATACCTCACAAATAACACAGATAAAACTACACAATAAAAAATATTACCATGAGCGATGACTTGAACATTAAGAAAAATCTTCACTACTTTTCCCGCTCCGTCCACGAGACAGCAGCATTAAGTATACACGCAAGCAACACCTAAATGTTTAATTTCTCATTGTGAGCACTTCGAGCTTGCGTATAATGTCCCTTAAATAAAACGTAATTCAACATTACAAGTCAAGGAAGTAAATCCCAAAACGAGCACTTTTTAAAGTGCTAGTACACCTGAATTATGAAACTAACAAATAAAAGACATAAGAGAAGTTATGATACATATATAATTACAGTATTAAGCACATAAAACATGATTAGATTTAGCAAACAGACACTAAACAACATTTTCTAATAGCTACTTTATATACTAACAGAAATAGCAACCTACACATAGTTATTGTTAGAAAAAAGTAAATATTATTAGATATGCAGTAAGACACTATTGTATAAGTAGATATAGAGATTAATATTAAGAATTTCCAGTACTAGAATATTACATATATACAACAGGAATCATAAATAATTACATAGGTTGGTGCTGGAATATCAACCCTAGGGCTTATATAAGCCTAATCATAATAATTTCCTGGCTATTTCTTTCCACATTATTTGCTTATCTGGACTCTTGTTTGGTAAGGTGGCCAGCTTGATCCCTAGGGTGCTTTTCTCTCTCCCATTCAGTCATTAAGGTTCTTTTTCAGAGTCTGGCCATTCTCTGGGTCAGGAACCTATCTCTCCAGTGCATTTTACTTGAGTATTTTTGAACCTTAAGATGTGTAAAGATCATTACATGTATATGTAAGTGTATATGTGTATATATATATATATATATATATATATATATATATATATATATATATATATATATATATATGTATATATATATATATATGTGTATATATGTATATATATATATATATATATATATATATATATATATATATATATATATATATGTGTATATATGTGTGTATATATGTATATATATATATATATATATATATATATATATATATATATATATATATATATATATATATATATATATATATATATATATATATATATATATATAAATTGACACAAATTTTGTAAAGAGTTCTGGAATATGACTTGAATAACTACTTTCTCAAAAGTTAAGTGATAATAAATCTAATTATTTCATTAAAAGTGAGGAAGAGAATGGGAAATACTCATATAACTATAGAATAGATAATATTCTTATAGCACAGATATTACATGATACAGACTCTAGAAGTGAAAAATTACCTTAAACAAATTATGAGTCTAATGAAACTACAATCTAAAAAGAACGTAAATAATATGAGAATTTTAACCATAATATCTAATCGACAAGGTACTGGAGTCTTAGCAGTGTGAATTAAAGCAACTGTGTCATGTTGGATTGATATGTGAAATGTACTAAGATTAAACAAATTTTGTTAAATGTAATTGAAAAATTGTTTTTGGAACCCTGATTATAGGAAACTCTGTAAGTAAGATTAAACTAGCATAAGCATGTTATTGATGTATAAATATTAATACTTACACGCAAAACTGCATATAATTATCTATCAGCTGATCATATTAACTCTTTGATATATGTAAATCGTGACATACTAAGTTATGAGGTTAAGAGACATTAGTCTAAACACTATTCACAGATTTAGAAGGTTTGTGTGGGTACTTATGTTACTCATGCAAAGAGGTATATTACCTCATAGAGACTGGAAAAGGTGTAACCAATTAGAATTAGTTAATTTAGAAGTTTCATTGTTTTCTTACACTGTTTTGGTGTCTACAGAAGATAAGCAGAACTTCCATATAAAGAATAGTGTAAATTATACATATAGTGTAAGCCAAGAGTTAAAACTATGTATATTTACTGTCATACAAATTAAACATACACCAACACATGAAATATCTGTCTATAAATATTAATGGACTGAATAATAATATCAAAAGGAGGAGTCTATATAAATACATAAATCTACACAATCCACAAATAGTATTTCTTCATATAAACAATCTCAATATTAATAACTACACAATATTAGTAAGTTCTCAATATAAACAAAAGAAGAGAGGAGTAGCCATACTAATGCATAATACAACTATTTCTCCCAAAATAATTAAAATTTTTCAAGACACATCTGGTATGTTTTGCTTAGTAAATATAGAGTTGAATAGGAAAATATACACTTAAGTTAACCTATATTGGATACCAGGACTTGGTGTAGAAACAGTAAAACATAATTTTGAAGAAATATTACATTTAACTAAAGGTAGTCTAATAATGGCAGGAGACTTCAACTGTGTAACAGATGACAAAGATACAGATTCAAAAAGTAAGAGAAGAAAGTTACCTATATCAAAGCCACTTATAAAATTTATAGATGCAATCTCCATAAAAAGATATAAATGAATTTGCTGATCCAGACTCATTAATTTATACTTTTTACTCTCATAGATATAAGACTAGTTCAAGAATTGATAGGATATACATATCCAATGATTTAGCAACAAAAATAAGTAATGTCAAAATAATACATTGTCCATTATCACATCATAATGCTCTAGTTTTTGAAATGGAGCTTATGCATATAAATAATAATCCCATTACAAGAATACCTTCATATGTTACAAAATTAACAGACGTTTAAGAATTTTTTGAAGGGGAAATAAAAACTTTCCTTGAACTAAATTCCACGGAGAACATCTCAGAAATATACATCTGGGACTCCTTAAAAGCATATATATATGGAAAAGTACTATCCTGGTATATAAATAAAAGAAAAATATGGAAAAAAGTCATGATAGAATTACAAAAGAAAGCTGATAATTTAAAATTAGAAATTCAAGAAGGAAATAAGGATTTAATTCAAGAATTACTACAAATTAACAACAAATATGCAGAAATTTTACATCACAAGACAATGATTAACCTAGAAAAGATAAAATTAAATTCTTATTCATCAAATCCAGCACATCAGAGACAACTAGCTAATAGAACAAAAAAAATAATAAAATCAAGGCAAATAAAAGAATTATATATCCCTAATACAAGGAAAAAAGTCACAGACCTAAAGAGTATATTAGAAGCATTTAGATTACAATATAACAATGATAACCTCTCAAACATTCAGGGAAAACCGGACAAAGATATAAACAATTATCTTAAAAACAAAATTCTTACTAGATTAACACAGGAACACATTGATACTATAAGTAAACAAATTACTATGACATAATTAAGATCACAGATTAAAAAGCTTAAACTAAATAAAGCACCTGGCCCAGATAACATAATACCAGAAATGTATAAAGTAATACCTAATCAAGCTATATCTTTACTCTTAAAAGTATACTCCGTAGTTAATCAAGATATAATTATACCACCTTCGTGGAAATACTCATTGATATCACCAATAATTAAATCAGACAAAGATGAGAAACAATGTTTGTCATATAGACCGATATCCTTATTAAATATCGATTATAAAATATTCATGACAATATATGCTGACAGGACTAAATACTTTCTTCCCATGCTAATTCATGATGACCAGACAGGATTTATCAAAGGAAGAAATACATATGATAATCTTAAAAGAATTCTGTCATTGACAGATTATAGTAAACATGCAAACTTAGATTTAAACATTATATCCTTAGATATTAATAAAGCATTTAATTCTGTTAAATGGAATTTCCTTACACTAGTCCTAACAGAATATAATTTTCCTACATCCTTTATTGCCCTTATCCAGTCACTATATAAAGATTCCATAGCATATGTTAAATTAGGTCATATAGATCTGGTCCCATACACACCAAAAAAGGAACTAAACAAGGCTGTCCCTTATCACCACTGTTATTTGCATTACTTATAGAACCATTTGCAAATCAGATCAGATCAAATAGTAATATTAAAGGCATCTGCATCAACAAAACTTTATCTCTTTAGCTACAGCTATTTGCAGATGATATACTTCTTATCCTAACAGACACTAATACATCTTTACAAGCTTTGTTTAAAGAAATAATTTTCAAACTATCAAAGGTTTACAGTTCAATGAAAACAAAACAAAAATTATGTCATGTAATACTAAAAAGAAACATATAAACAAAAAATATCCCAAATACATAGCAGAAGATAATAAAATAGTATATTTTGGCATAGATCTACTTGAACACTTAACTGACTCACTTATATATAATTATAATAAAACACTAGATAAAATAGAGAAAGCGATATCTAACTGGAACAAATATATGTTTACAATGGGAGATAGATTATATCTTATTAAATCAATTATTTTTCCTAAAGTATTATATCGAATACAAAGTTTTTCACTGCCACCACCCAAGTATATCACTCAGAGATATAATAAACTAATATTAAATTTTTTATGGTTCCCAAACAAACCCCGAATTGCCTTAAATAAACATTTACCAAATTGGGAAGATGGAGGAATCAATTTACCTGATATTGAGATATATATTATGTCCTATGTTGTTAAAAATATAACCCTATGGTTAAATTATCACTACAAACCTATATGGAAACAATTACATGAACAGGTCTACATTGAACTTAATCATAACAACATATCAGATCATTTAACTATAATATCATTTCCTTTAGTTTGGATGTTAAAAGATTATCTAGAAGATAAAAATAAAAATAATAAACTCCCATCCAAATATATGAATATCAAACTAACAACATTTAAAACATACATAAGCAAAGTACCAAATATTAATTCATGGTTCTTTCTGACCTTCCCTATAGCTTTCACACCCACTATCCTTGATACATTCCAAATTCAGAAAATCAATATCCTCAAGATAAGCTTAATAAACTACTGGCATCAGCTGGTAGAACAAGACAAAATATTAACTAAAGATCAGATAATCAGAAAATACAATATAAATAATGACTCATGGCTACTTCTGCAAAATCTAAGGCAATACCGTATAAATAGAATTGGACAAATACAAAATACAATTAGACATACTGTCCCAAAGTTTATTGAATATATTATTATTTATTTTATTTATTTTATTTTATTTTACATTTGGTAACCGGGGGTGTCTGACTGAGCCGAAAAGGCCCTTTTTCAGCAGAGGCCCGGGGAGAAAAGCTCCACAAAGAAAAATTACAGACACATTTAGTTATTTAGACATAATCAGTATACACACAAATTACAAGAGACATGTTTTTACAGTGGCATGCGGCACAAACAGTTACAGTGGAGAGAACAATCAAAAAAGATATTAATTTTAAAAATAAATGTAAGTAATAGATTTGTGGTGTACAGCTGAACTTTGGAATGTAGGTAGAATACATACATAGTACACAGGTACAGTACATACATTGTAGATTAGCCAGTGTTTGTGAGTAAGATTGAAAAACTATTATAAATTGCTCTAGATTTAGTATGCATATAATTAATTATAATTAATAATCAACCTTATCAATGTGCTGGATATCTATCTAAAATTTACAAAATAATTAAAACAACAAAAATATACCAGACACCTACTGGAATTATTATACACAGATAAACAATCACCCTCCTAATGAAAAGGAAAAAAAGATTATCTTAAAATCTTCTAAGAAGTCATCATTATCAATAAACTTGCAGTTATTCACTTGGAGATTTTTGAATAGACATTTTTATACACCACATAAAGCATCTAAGATGTATGCTAGTGAAGATCTATGTTGGAGATGTCAGACTAAAACAAGAGCTGACTGGCAACACATTTTTCATGAATGTAAGTGTTTTACTTTGTATTGGAATAATATTAATTATTTTTTTCAGACTGTTTTTAATGATAATTATCAATTATCAAAATCTATGATTTTATTCAACTCTCCTGTTCCGGATTGTGTGCCAAAAAAGATTTTAAAATCTTATGGACTCGCAAAGTCATCACCATTCACTGGAAAAGTGAGACTCCTCCTACATTTAATGAATTTAAAAATTTAGCTAGAACAGTTGGACAAATGGAAATATCTACACTGAAGAACAGAACTACCAGACCTACATCCTTATACAACTCTTGAATGAAAATACTAGAAATAATTGAGAAAATGGACAAAGATATATGAACTTATATATCATTCTTCATGTTACACTTTAAACTTATTTATAGCTTTCTTCTTAACAGACACCAATGTATATAGTTATTTAATCTTTTTAAAGTTTATATGTTTTACAATTGTATATATATCATTTTCTTTTTTGATTTCATGTAATATTTGACAAATTATCAATAAAAAAAGATTTAAAAAAAAAAAAAAAGAAACCCAGCCTTAACTAGTTTAGTGATCTGAGAAAGTCTTAAGAAGCCCAGCCTTACATTCACATTTTTTGCAGCCCTTATGTTTTTTGTATGAATAACCCACAAGACTGGAACATTTACTTATTCCCTCTATCCATCAGTACCATAGATCCATAGATGGTAAATTGTGGGTTAGTTTACTGTTTCCCATCAAATCATCCACATTACATTTGACTAGAGTAATAGAAGCACTTTGGTTTATATGGAGTGGAAGACTGTTTCACAGAAGCAGTATTCTCTGAGACACATGGCCATTCCTCCAGCATGTCCTTTTAATGTTGCAAAAGTGAGTGAGAACTGTTAAACGGGTGTTCACATAGCTACTGGACTTGCGAGTGTAACTGATCTGACAAGATAGGGGTCAGATGAGGCTCTGTACCTGAGGCAGAGTTCACCTCTTAGAAGTGTGTATGATACAGAGAAGAGGGAGAAACCTTTGAAACAGTTACCATAATTTTTATGATTTATGGCCTTGATTTTTTTTTTCAAGTGAGAAAGTGTCTTGGTCATTCCTGTTCTAACAAGATTTTGGACACATATATACCGAAAGGGATATTATATTCAATTACTGGCCTAATGAAAGTGGAGTACAATGGAACATCTACATCCTTAGACCTGGACACCATACCTTTAAAATAAGCTGCATAATAAAGGAGAACTTCCTTACAATAGTGGATATATGGTGATCATAAAACAACTATCGACATAGGCTCCAGGTCCATGACTAAGTGATACATTTTCAGGGGGGTTCTTGTCAATGTGATAGTTACAAAGAAGGTCATTCTTACCAAATGATACTATTACATCTTTCTTGGAATTTAGTATCAGTCCATGGTTTTCACGCCAGCCATTCGTTTGTGAAAGGCCATCTTGGAGAATCATGGTGTCCTCTGGGCAATTTATGATGGCACCAACTTTACAGTCATATGCAGACTTTGTCAGCCATAAACCTTTAACAGGACAGGCCCAGGGGAAAAATACTACTAACAGGGCAGGAAAGCCTTTAGGACAGTTTGCAATAGTTTAAGAGAGAAACATTTTTTAAACAAATCCTGAGTGCCATAGTGCCCAATGCAGGGTATTAAGTTTTATATATGGAAAAATGCAGGCTATGTATGGGATTAAACAGCCCCTCCCCTGTAAAAAAGGGTAACTGAAGGATTTCTTAGGAGGCATCATAATCATATGCCCGGATCAGTAAAGGCAGATGATGTCAGAGGACAGGAGTCATATAGGACATGAAAGCCTTACAGAAGTCTTCAGGTATATCGCTGGAATAGCTAGCAGCTCCTCACTTAAGAAATCTCCCTGGGGAATAAGGCACAAACAGCCCTAAGAAACCTCACCAAGGAAACAAGCAGTGACATTTCCAGGCAGGTGTCAGAAGGTAATCATAAACACTTATCTGGTAGTGACAGACACCCACTGCAGATCCCACAGCAATGGGTGTCATGGCTATTAAGAGAAGAATTAGCCAAACCACTAGATACTGACTTTATAAACCTAAGGTAAAGGATGGTGCACTGGTCCAAGTGCACAGATCACTGTCACTACATCAGAAGATCACTAGTGCAAAAGAGATGACACAAGTGCATGGATCACTGTCACTACATCAGATGATCACTAATGCAAAAGAGATGGCATAAGTGCACAGATCACTGTCACTACATCAGGAGATCACTAGTGCAAAAGAGATGACACAAGTGCATGGATCATTGTCACTTCATCTAAAGGTGGATGAAAGTTTCAAATCTAGACAGTATTTTGAAGTTGATAATATGAAAACTTAAATACAGCTGACATCTGACCTTTAAGAGTCAATCTATTCATAAGATCATAAGATCATAGGAAGTTACTAGGCTATTGCCCCTGAGGCCCTTATAAGCCTAGCCAAGAGTTTAGCCCATGCAGGGACAAATCAGCACCCAATGCCCCTATCCATCAGGGACATGGGTAGAATCCCAGGGATGTATTTTCTATTTCCCATCCAGTTATCCATATTGCACTTAAAAAGGGGTAAAGGGGGACTCTGGTTGATGTGGAGAGGGAGTTTATTCCATAGATGGGGGAGTCTCTGGGACACAAATCTGTCCCGCCAGCAAGTCCTACAGGTGTCACAGACCAGGTTGAGGCCACATGTGCAGGTTACTCGAGTGGAGCTTGACTTGCGGATATGCAGTAGTCCCATCAAGGCGGAGTCTGAGATCACCTTGTATGCCAGACAGCGGTCACTTCTGAGGAGTCTCTATGAAACAGAGTAGAGGCATAGGGTTTTTAGCTTATCTGTGTATGGTAGATTTTTAAGGCCCTGGATTCTCCTGGTGAGGAACCTCTGTGGTCTCTCCAGCTGCTGCATGTGCTTTGTGAAATACATGCCAAATGGGCATTATACTCAATAATGGCCCTTATAAGGGAAGAATACAGGGATATTATGACCGCCTTGACCCTGGATGAGATACCCTTACTTGTGAGGTAGTCCATGTAGAAAACTTTCCATACAATGGAAGCATGGTGGTCAAAGTCAGGCTGCTATCAATCTGGGTGCCCAAATCCCTCACGACTGACTGTGTGCTTAGAACATTGTTATTAATGTGATAATTTGTGGGGACAGCTCTCTCCCCAAAGGGGATGATGATGATTTTTTTTGTATTCAGCTTGAGGCCATGTTTCTGGCACCAGTCATTTGTTTGGGTAAGACCCTCATGGAGGATGCCCATGTCACTAGGGAAATTGATGACAGCTCCCAACTTGCAGTCATCTGCAAACTTGGTCAGCCATAGCCTACTGGTTTTGGCCTATACCTCAAAAAAGTATATACCAAATAACAGAGGCCACAAGACCGAACCCTGGGGTATATTACTTGATATGGGTCTACTTCTTGTGGTGGCTTCCCCAATTTTGACTAGGTGGGTTCTATCAGTGAGCCCGTTGGCTACCCATCTGGTAACATATGGATTGATGCCTAGTTGAGAGAGTTCATCTATTATGCCTGAGTGGAGAATAGTGTCGAAGGCTTTGGCCAGGTCAAGGTAGGCAGTGTGCACTGTTTTCCCCTCATCCATGGCTTTGGTGACTGTCTCTAAAAAGTTGACCAAATTTAACAGACATGACCTCCCCTTGACGAAGCCAAACTGTGTGGGATCGAGTGTTTGGAGGTTGCCAATGTCCTTGTTTATGAGGTCCATGGTAATCTGTTCCATGGCCATCAGGCTAGTTAGGCTTATGGGTCTATAATTTCCCGGATCAGTGGACTCTCCGCCTTTGTGTAAAGGGATGACAGTGGCTGTCCTCCACTCAGCTGGGATGAAGCCAGTACTCAGGCGTTGGCTGAATAGGGCTCCTAATGGTGCTGTAAGTTCCTGCCTGAGTTCATGTAGGATGCAGCCTGGGATGTTATCAGGTCCTATGGAAAGTGTACTTTTTGCCATTGAGAGAGCAATGATGACCTGATCCCTAGATATAAGGAGAAGGGGCAGGTACTGGGAATGTCCTGATTTACTGATGGGGGGACAGAGGGGTAAAGTTTTCGCTGAATCTGTCAGCCAGCAAGTTTGCTATATCTACGGCATTTGTATATGTGGTGTCCTTGATCACCAGTTCTGAACAGATCTGGATGTTTCCTTTGAGACTGCAGACATATATGTGAAGAAGGCCTTATGATTGTCTCTAGTAGATATGGCCAATTTGGACTCGAAGTTGGCTTTGGAAGATTTCACTAGTGCTCTTATTTGCTTGTTCATACTAAGGAGAGATTGCTTCCAAATGAGCACCTGCTCCTTCTTGGTCCTGGTCAGCAATTTTTTTCTTCTGTTATAGAGTTTATTTATTGCAGGTGTCCACCAGACAGGTTTACTCTTCCTTGCAGAGGATGATTTAGTCCTGTCAGGTATTCCTGATTCCATGCATCTATATAAATGTTCATAGTAGTTTGGTATAGTTTTGGATAATGGTGCCAGTTAACAGATGGGGGAGGGGGCTTTGAAGCTGTTTATACCATCCATCAGGAGGCTGTAATCAGCTTTGGAGAAGTTATTTTGATAGACCCTGGCTATAGGGGGGTCGGGGGAGTTGGTGACTTCAAACGTGACTACTTTATGGTTGGATCTTACAAGGGAGGATGATATTGCAGGGATACTGCAGTGGTTACTCATGCTGGATAATACCAAGTCCAAGATATTATCACCTCTTGTGGGGGTGTTGACTAGCTGTTCCAAAGCATTTGCATTTACAAAATCGAGGAATCTCTGGGCATTTGTGTTCTGGCAGGAGTAGTACTTCTAGTCTATGTTTGGGTAATTAAAGTTAAAGGATTGAATCTTGATAGATTCAAAGATATCTAGATAGGCAGTTTGGGCATCTTGGGTCAAACTTGGGGGCCGATAGCTGGCTATTATTTGTATAGGGGTCTTGTCAATAGTTAACTGGACCTGGAGTGTCTCCTGTGAGTCGTACTGTTTGACCAGCCTGGAGGTATGTATGTCTTTAATATATATTGAAACTCCACCTCCTTTGGCTTTACTACCCACAGTTTGGGGTCTGAATGTATGAGTGAATGAGTAACCAGGTAAGACTGGGGTGCTCTCCGCAGCTTTGAACCAGGTTTCTGTGACCACACAGATGTCAGCATTTTCCAGGGTTAGAAATGCTTGGAATTAGTGCAGTTTTGTGTTTAGACTCCTAGCGTTTAGCAGCATGACCTTTAATTTGTGTTTTGTTGAAATGTTTATGCTGGTAGTTTTAACCTCATCACTTTTCCTAAAAAGGGCACTATAGGGGAGGCAAGAGCCTTTGCCAGAATCCTGAAACCCAGGTGAGATAGATGCAGGCCATCTCTGGCAAAGTATCGTGGTCTGTCGATCATATCTTCCCAAGTTGTCAGGTACTGGATCCCCCTGGAATGACACGAGAAATTAAGCCAATTGTTAAAGTCAATCATTTTCTGTTTTTATTCAGGTATAATTCTGGGTGATGGTAGAATGCTGCTTAAGACTATGGCCATACCTGCTGGGGACACATATTCAGTGAGTTCAATCATGTCTCTCTCTCTTCATATAGTCCAGGGAGGAACATCTCAAGTCATTCACACCAACATGGACTATGACAGAGTTATGACAGTGCCTGTTGTTGAGAAACGTGAGTGCGTGTGTGATATGGCGGATTCTGGTCCCTGACAGACAACTAACCGTGACTTTCTTCTTATCCAGCCTGATGAGAGGCACATCTGTGTGTCTCACAATGGAGTCATCTATGACTAATATGTTGGGTTCATGGTTAAGCCTTAGTGGTTGTGAGACAGAGGTGTTTAAACTATGAGTGGTATGTGGTATGCAGGGCTGTGGAGATCGTGTGTTATTTGCCTCAGAGGTTTTTGCCTCGGTGGTCTCCTTTGTTTCGGTATGTTTTTGTTGAGGACCTCCACATATGTGGGTGTGTGTTGTTTAGGTGTGGGTGGTGTTTGAGGTGTAGTGATCATGTTGACAGCCTTCTCAGTGCCAGATATACTGGCTTGTGAGGGAGAGAACAGGACTCTAGGTTCCTGATGTAATTGCATCTCTCGCAAATTGTGTTCCTAGATGGTAGTAGTAGATGGTTAACTGTGCACATAAGGCAGTTGCTAGAATGTCTCAGGATGCCCATATCAACCAGACTGGCAGGAGAAACTATAGGAAATTGTCCATACATATTTTTCAGAATCTGAGATAAAAGGCCAGGGAGAGCTAAGGGGTTAGCCTAAAGCCCAAGTGCTTAAACCAAAATTAGGTGGCTTAGAATAACACTTACAATTAAAACAGGCTATAAACAAGCAGTAACAAATGCAGCAGAAAGGATGCAACTAAACACTGTAGAGAACAAGCCACAGCAGGTAGCAGAAAAAACTAGATGAAGTAATGGAGCAGGAGGAGGAAACACAAATACAGAAAAAGAAGCTGAATAAAGTATTTTTTTTTATTAAAGTGGAAAGGGAGAGAGGAGGAACAGAAGAAAATTCAAGGTTAAGGAACTAAGGGGTTTGACCTTCCCAAATGATCTCTGTATTGGGTAGAATGAGCTAATGAGATGGGACTGGGACTGTCCCTTATCAAATTTACAACAACAACTATAAGAGCACAACTGCAAAGGGGTGGATGGGCAGGAGAAAAACAAAAATTCAACCACAGATCAGCAATTATATAAACGGAGACACAGAAAAGTAAATAATTCAGTCAAACAAATAAATAAATAAAAACAGTGCAGTAAACTAGTGCGGAACTGTTACACAAATGAAAGCAATGCAGTACTGATAAGCAAAATAAATACAACAGTGCAGTAAACTAGTGCAGAACATTTACACAAATAAGTAAAAAAACAATGCAGTACTGATAAGCAAAATAAACACAATCAGTGCAGTGCTGATAAGAAACACTGAACAATTAAAGTGCAGAAAATATACTTATGTTCATAGGTTCATAGCTAGGTACTAGGCTATCTGCCCAAGGGCATTTATAAGCCTAGCCAGAGTGTATCAGCTTTCGCCGCCCCATTGATTAATTAAATGAGCCTCTGTCAAGAAGAGCCAATCAAGTGATCCCAGGAGTGTATTTTCTATTACCCATCCACTCGTCAAGGTTTCTCTTGAAGAACGTTAGTGAGGGGCTCTGCCTAATGTAGTTAGGAATTTTGTTCCAAAGCATGGGAAGTCTCTGTGACAGGAATTTATCCCTCCAGCATGTTCTATTTATTGTTGTGGTGAGGTTTAGCTCACTAGAGTGAGTGGCTCGCAGTGACTTGGATTTCTTTAGGTGGAGCATGTCCATCAATTCTGAGTTGGACATGGCTTTAGTCAGGCAGAGATCACCTCTGAGTTGGTGATATGCCACTGAGTACAGCCGGAGTTTTTCCAGTCGGGCTGCATACGACATATGTTTGAGGACAGTAATCCTCTTGGTGAGGTACTTTTGTGGTCTTTCCAGCTGTTGGAAGTGTCTTGTGAGGTACATCCCATATGGGGCATTGTACTCTATGATGGGTCTGATGAGTGACGAATAGAGGGGCACTATAACCTCTTTATTTCTAGATGCGAACCCTTTAGTAATTAGATGGGCTGCATAGAAGGATTTCCTAATTACTTTGGCAATATGATTGTCAAAGGAGAGATTACTATCTACCTGGGTCCCCAGATCTGTTATTACATCTTCTGTATTAAAGGGGCTGCTATCTATGTGGTAATTCATGGATGTTTTGTTTTTCCCAAATGTGATGACTATGCATTTTTTGGCTTTTAGCTTGAGACCATGACTTTGACACCAGGTGCCCGTCTCAGTAAGGCCCTTTTGGAGAATGTCCGTGTCAGCCAGAGAGTCAATTATGGCTCCCAGTTGGCAATCCACGGCGAATTTGGTTAGCCATAGTCCTCCTGTGTTTGCCTGTATTTCTGAGAAGTATATGCCAAACAGTAGGGGTCCCAGGACTGAGCCTTGTGGGACACCACTTGTGAATGGTTTAGAGTCGGACCTGGAGCCAGCTATTCTTACCGTGTGAGTTTTGTCTGTAAGCCAGTTGGCAACCCATCTCTTGATGTAGGGGTTTATGTTCAGGCTGGTGAGTTTTTCTATAATTCCCGAGTGGGGAATGGTGTCAAAAGCCTTGGCAAGGTCAAGGTAGGCTGTGTGAACCACCTTCCCCTCATCTATGGCCCTGATGACTGTCTCAAAGAAGTCAACCAGGTTTAGTAGGCATGATCTGCCCTTAACAAAGCCAAACTGGGTCAGGTCAAGTGTTTGGAGGTTCCCAATGTCTTTGTTTATGAGTTCCATGATGATGCACTTCATAGTCTTGCAGACCAGGCTAGTCAGGCTTATGGTGAGATAGTTACTAGGGTCAGTTGTGGCCCCTCCTTTGTGGAGCAGAATAACCGCTGCTGTGCACCATTCTATGGGCACATAGCCTGTGGAGAGTCTGAGGTTGGACATTGTGTTTAGGTGGTGCATTAGTTCCTTCTGTAGTTCATGCAAGACGCAGCCTGGGACACCATCTGGCCCCATTGACGCTGTGCTTTTGGCTTTTGAAAGGGCTGTTTTCACCTGTGCGTCTGTGATTTCCGGGACACTACACTTTTTCGGTACTGTTGTGGGCCCTTTTGGGGGTGAGAGGGGGGTGAAGTTTGTACTGAAACTATCTGCCAGGATGTTGGCAATATCAGCAGGTTCAGTATGTTTTATGCTATTTTGCACTAGCTCAGAGCGTATCTGCGAGTTGCCACTTAGATTCTTGACATAGCTAAAGAAGGCTTTGTGGTTATCTTTTGAATCCTTGGCTATTTTTCTTTCGAAGTTAGCCTTGGATGATTTTATGAGGGACCTTAGTTTCTTACTGATACTGGTCAGGGATGTCTGTCCTTCTTGGGATTTGCTTTTTTTATGAACTAGTTTCCTCCTTCTATTGTATAGCCTGTTTATGGCAGGGGTCCACCAGACTGGTTTCCTTCTCTTAGGGAGTCTTGGTTTTGCTAGGGATGGCACGATCCATGCATCCTTGTAGGTGCTTATAGAGTGCATTTGTAAAGGTTCCTGCATCTTGGACACTGTTATCCTTTAGCGTGGGGGCTGTGAAACTTACCACCTCTGTCTTAAGTAAGGTGAAGTTTGCTATAGAAAAGTTTTTCCCTGTGGTTTCCTTTGTTGGGGGTGGTGGTGTGGTGTGGACATCCAGAGTGATTAGTTTATGGTCTGATCTAACCAGTGATGGGTTGACCTCTGGTGTGGAACACCTGTCGCCCATGTTGGTGATGACCAGGTCCAATATGTTTTCACCTCTGGTAGGGAAGTTTACCAGCTGGTCCAGGGCATTTGAGTTGATAAATTCCAGGAAGCGCTGGACCTGGGAGTTTGTACTTGAGTAGTTTTCCCAATTAATGGTAGGGTAATTGAAATTGCCCAATATCAGGGTGTTCTGTAGGACCTTCATGTTTTCTAGTGTCTCCAGAAAGGCGGAGTGGTGGTCTTGGGTCATGGAGGGTGATCTGTAGCAGGCCACAATTTGTATTGCAGATTTGCCCAATGTTAGTTGCACATGGATGATCTCAGAGGTATCATGCTGTGCCACTAACCTAGAGGTGTAGGTATCCTTGATGAATATGGATACACCACCTCCTTTTGTGTTTCAGTCCATGTTCTGTGGCCGAAATGTGTGGTATGAGTTGTAGCCTGGTAGTGCTGGGGTGCTCTGTGGAGCCTTGAACCAGGTTTCAGTTACTGCACAGATGTCTACGTTCTACATACTAAAGAGTGCTTCAAATGCGTGCATTTTGAGATTTAAACTCCTGGCATTGAGTAGCATAACCCTCATTTTTTTATTTGTGCTGCTTATGGAGGTGGGTTTGACTTTTGAGCCTTGCCTAAAAAAGGCACTATGGGGGGGGCAGCAAGATCCTTGGCCAGTATTCAAAAGCCTAGGGGTGACAGGTGCAAGCCATCTCTTGCGAAGCAACAAGGCTTGTCAAGCATGTCGTCCCAGGCTGACAGACACTGGATCCCCATTGAATGACACCAGAAGCTTAGCCAATTGTTGAAATTGATATTTTTTTTCTTTATACTGCGGTATCATTCTTGGTGAGGGCAGGATGCTACTTAGGGTCAGGGTCATACCCGCCTGGGCTACATGATCAGAGAGCTCTTCCATGTCTCTTTTCATGTCATCTAGGGAGGTACATCTCAGGTCATTCACACCAACATGAACAATGACAAAGTCATATTTGTACTTGTTCTGGAGTGACCTGAGTGCTTGTGTTATGTGGTGGATTCTGGCTCCTAACAGGCAGCTAACAGTAACCTTCTCCTTGTCTAGCCTAGTGAGTGGGACGTCAGTGTGCCTGACTATAGAGCTGTCTATTACTAGTGTGTTAGGTATGTTATTTCGCCTTAAGGGCTGTGATTGTGCGGCACAGTAATTTTGTGTTTTATGTGTTGTCCGCTTAGTAATGGGAGGTGCAGGTTTTTTGGGTGTCTGCTTTGGAGGTCTCTGATGCTTTTGCAGGTTTTTATTTAGAGCGTCCGAGTATGATTTTGTGTATTTATGTGTATTTTTTTCCAGTGCTGGTTTAGTATGTTTATATGAGGCTGGAGGTGTGGTGCAAGTGTTAACCTTCTCCTCATGACTACCTGTTCCAGTCTTGAGTGGAGAGAGCTTAGCCTCCAATTTAGCTACATAATTGCATCTCTCGCATATGTTGTTTTGTGGTAGGAGGAGAGGGTTGTCTGTGTACATGAGGCAGTTGTAACATTGCCTCAGGATACCCAGGTTCACCAGATGGACTGGAGAGTACACCTGAAATTGCCCTTTGGTCATGCCTGCATAGTAGGGTGAGCTGCTTAGTTGCTTGGTTGGTGAGGGGTGAATAATGAGCCTTGCCCTGCTGGGCAATCAAGTGCCAGGGTATATTAGTGCTTGCTATTAGGTCAGAGCAAGTGCTGGACTGTAGGATGCTTTTTAAGTGCTTAGGTTGAGAGTTAGACTACTTTCAAGAGAAAAACTGAAGAGAAGACTTGGTGGAGCCAGGAATAATTTAGCCCTAGCTAACTGGTGCAAATACAGTTTTTACAGCAGGGAAATGAAAGAGATAGAAATTAGCCCAAAATGGCCTATAAACTACAAGCATCTGGGCTGGAACCACTCCTCCAGGGAGAGATAGCTGCTCAAAGCTCCCTCTCTCACAGGTGAACAGAGAACCTCCTTCTATCCAAGTAAGGTATGGGCAACTCAGAAACTTGTAACACAGCCCTTTATTCAGCACTAGCCTGAAAACTGGACTATACTAGCTTAGAAAGGTGGGAAACAAGGAAACATTTTTTTTGAAAAGATAAGACAAAAACAGTAAAAAAAATACACTTAAAACAGCTTTAAATGACTACAATCAGTAACAAATACACTTAAAACAGCTTTAGATTACTACAAGCAATCAGAAAAGGCTTTTTAACAAATTACCCAATTAACCAGTAAAAAAAACTCAGAACTGAGCACTGTTCCTGTAGTCTTCAATCAGACAAGTTCTAACTGCACACTCCTGCCACTGGGGTGCAGGGGAACCTTCTCTGAAAAAGAAGGCCTGGATTAGTGCTCAAGTTATACAAACAAAGCTAGATTCAGCAGGCCTGAATCTAGTTTATGCACACAGCAAGCAAGGCACACCAATTTCAGCAAGAAACAGTTCAAATATGCAGGCACTATAAGCCTCTAACCAGAAATTCCCAGCTCAGAAGGGCAGAGTCCAGCCTCTCCTCCCACAAGAGTGCAGACTACAAACCTTCTTAATGTAAAATGACTGGCCTGGAGCCCAAGTACTTAAACTAGAACTAATACACTTTTAGAATAACAGACACTGAGCCTTCAATCAACAGTTCCCAACTTAGAAGGATGTAAGCTACTTGTCCTGACACAATAGTGCAGACCACAAACCTTCTTAATGTAAAACAACTGGTCTGAAGCCCAAGTGCTTAAACCAAAAGGCTTAGAATGATAGCTACACTTTAATCAGGTTACTACCAAGCAGTAATAAATACAATTGAATACTTTTAAGAAGGCCTGGATTAGTGCTCGGGTTATACAAACAAAGCTAGACTCAGCAGGCCTGGATCTAGTCTATGCTACAGCAAACAAGGTGTTCTGTAGCTCTGTAATTCAGATTGTTTAACAAGTATTCTCCGTCAGGCACAAATGGAGCTCAGCAAGATAAGCAGTGATTCAACTCAAATGTAATATTTTTATACCAACAGATAAAAGACCCTCCCAAAGTCACACCCTGAGTCAAAGAGATAACACAGAATCAAAATCCCTAACAGATTACAACAAACTGACACAAATTTCAATCTATTCTCCTCCTAAACATTGCGATGAGTGGAGATGATATGAAGGATGGGCAGAGATGTGAACCAGCATTACCGCCATCTTACCACTGAGCTTGAATCACCTTTGTCAATAGTGAAAGACTAATAAATACATCTACCTTTCATGCCCTCAAGTGGTAGCATACACACTGTGAACAGGAGCTGTCAATGACAGGTCTTGAGACACCCCACATTCCAGCTCATGACTGACAAAAACATTTCATGTAAAAGCCACCAGCTGCATTTGGCCAAATAAATAAATAAATAAACCATTTGAGAGCAGTGACAGAAAAGCCGTAATATGATTTTTTTTATACAAAAAACATCTTTATTTAATTATAACTTATGACATAGACAAACATACATTTATACAAATGAAAACAAACCACAATGACATATTTTCAGTTGCAAACATTATACATCATGTATAACCTTCTTTATGGTCATTCTCATTCAAACATTACATAGCTCATTAATTTTCCTCCCGCCCGTAAACCTCATTCCTCCTCCAAGACACTATCCTGCATGTATTGTTCCCACAATTCCAATTTATTCCTATGGAATTCGCTCCTACCATTTTCTAAAGATCGCTGTTCTTTTATCATTGCCTCTACACTCACTAATTCCAGTGTGGATGCTTTAGACTTTGATTTCCATTTTCAAGTAATTGTTTTTTAGAAACCACCAGAATCAAACTCAGCGAAGCCTTACTGTGTCTAGGCAATTCCAGTTCTGTAGCACAGCTCATAAAATCATTTCCTTGGTTACACAAATTTAATCATCAAGTATTTCTGACAGAGTAGTCTGCAGGGGAATTTTTAAACTCTGCCAACTCATTACACTATCAAAAACAGTATATTCCTCCTCCTCTGATTGATTCCTAGAGATATCATGCAATAGTTTATATACCCTACTAACATAGCCGGCCTTAGGCATAGGCCAACTAGGCAGCCACCTAGGGCGCCTCTGTAGCAGGGGCGCTTTTCCAGTATTTATCTGGTGTAGGTAGACCAGGATGGGGGCACCAGGTGGTGTCATGGGGGGCACCATGAAGCCCTTTTGCCTAGGGCACCAGTTGACCTAAGGCTGCTCCTGCCTACTAATTATCCCATTTTTAACAGTAGCGTCTGTTCTACATTCTACTAAAAACTCTATCTTTCACTTAGGACCCCGATTCCTTTGTCTTTACTGATACTCTGACATCAATCCTTGATAGGGAAGGCAATCTCTAGCCTGCAGTCCAAATATCTTCTTGGCCTCTTCCCATTCTATTACCTTTACCTCTCAATTTGCTCCCAATACCTTGGTTCCTTTGTCAGTTTTCTGTAACCTTGCCTATTCTCTGTACCCCTAAGTGCAGTCATCATGACTGGCAGAATCTCCTTTCCCCATTCCCATGTTTGCTTAGTTCTTAAAACACATTGCTACTTTATGAATATAATATTCTGCATAGTTATTGTTATTCTCCTTAAAGATCTGCATCCAAAATCCCAGTCTTTCCTTATTTCTTGAGCTTCCCTCATTTCATCGTCCCTTTCCACTTTGAATTATAGCTTGTTTTATGTATAGAAGCAATAACTGTGTAGCTCTGAAATATCTCTTCAAATCATGTGATCCCGAACCACCTTGTTCTATTGGACGAATCAGCTTATCCCACTTGATTCTTGCCCTCTTCCCCTGCCAGATAAAATCATTCAAATCTTTATTAATTACTATCCATAACTTCTCAACTGCTTGATAAAAATATGCCTGGCGTGTATAAAACTAAAGGGACTAGGTTTTGTGGAGGGGAGGCAAACATTTGACAATATTAACAGAACACTGATGATCCAGAGGGGAAGCAGAATGTAAGAAAATACCATTGTTGTTGGTGGGTGTTGATACAGAGAAAGCATTTCACAAAGTAAGGTGGGAGTTTATGAGCAGGGCAATGGAAGCATTTGCATTTCCTGATAAAACTATAAGGTTGATTAGGAGGATATATGAGGGATCAGAGATGAAAATTAAAGTGGGTGGGTTCCTCTCTGAATTTCTGTCTGAGCAAAGGAACCAGGTAGGGGGTGTCTTCTTTCCCCTTTGTTATTTGCGTTATATTTAGAACCATTAGCAAAGAAAATAAGGGACTCAAACATTCAAGGATATAATTGGTATGATAGTCAAGAAAGGTTGTCTCTATTTTCAGATGATATTATTTTATACCCTATAAAACAAAAAAGGATATAGTGTTGTGGAACATTTTGAGGCAGTTTCAAATCTTTTTGGCATACAAAATTAATGAAGTTAAAACAAAGGCAATAACTGTAAATGATGCACCCACACACACACTGATTCAGCAATATCCATATTTATGGGGGGGGGGGGTCCGTTCAGAAGCTCGAAATACTGAAATCTCGAATTTCAGTATTTCAAGCCCAAGAAGCCGAATCC
Source organism: Protopterus annectens (assembly GCF_019279795.1). Taxonomy (NCBI): domain Eukaryota; kingdom Metazoa; phylum Chordata; order Ceratodontiformes; family Protopteridae; genus Protopterus; species Protopterus annectens. Next base: position 1,952,645,829 of record NC_056743.1, on the reverse strand, counting down.
ACATAATAGCAGAGGTTTTGAATTTCGCGCTTCTAAAGTTCCGCTATGGTCATGTATTCAGATAAGTGTGTGTGTGTGTGTGTGTGTGTGTGTTAAGGGGTTTGGGTAGGGGCTGTGGTGTGTGTCAGTGTGTTTTGTTGCTGTGATGTGTGTGTGTAGAGAGAAAGTAGCTTGTGTGGTGGTGTTTTGTGTGTTTGTATGTAGTGCCACCTCAGAGTGAGAATATTTAAGTAGGAGGGTGTGGGGGGCAGGGGGGGGCTTTCCCCCCTGCTTACATGTAGTAGAGTGATTGTGTGTGTTTGTGTGATGGATGGTGTGTGTGTAGTAAAACTACAAAATTCAAAACCTCCGGTATTCGAGGTTTTGATTTTCGCGGTTTTTAGTTTTCGTTGTTTTGTGGATTCGACTTCTTGGACTCAAGATACTGAAATTCGAGATTTCAGTATTTCGAGCTTCTGAAGTGAATCCTTATGGGGACATGATAAAATGAAGTACTTAGGAATATGGATTAAAATGATGCGGATAGGGGTGGGAGGTTGGCATAATGGTTAAGGTGTTTACCTTACAGACACAAGGTGCAGGGTTTGATTCTCACATGGGGCAATTGGCTAGGCTTAAAATGGCCAACAAGGGCACTTAGCCTAGTACTAATCTATGAACCTATGAACCTATAAAAAGGATTCTGGTGTGTCAGCTAAGGATATGTGGGAAGAGACTAAACAAAAGATAATACAAAAACTGAGAAATTGGAGGCTCTGTTATGTGTACAGCAAGATACAAGCAGTTAAAATGCTTTTTAGTCCCTTTAGTTTTACACACAGGTCAGGCATATTTTTTATCAACCATAGGAGAAGTTGTGGATAGCAATTAATAAAGAGCTGAAGGATTTTATCTGGAGGGGGAAGACAGCAAGAGTCAAGTGGGATAAGCTGATTCTTTCAATATAAGAAGGGAGTTTGGGATTACCAATTTGAAAGGGCATGTCAGAGGTACACAGTTAAGGCTCCTATACATAGCACAAGCAGAAAACTATAATTCAAAGTGGAAAGAGATGATGATGAAATAGGGGGAAGCTCAAGAAACAAGGAGATGCTGGGATTTTGGATGCAAATCCTTAAGGAGAATAACAATAACCATACAGAATATTATAATCATAAACTAGCAGAAAGTATTCTAAGAACTTAGCCAACAAGGGTATGGAGAAAGGTGATTCTGCAGATAGGGATGGCTGCAATTAGTGATTTAGACAATAGGCAAGAGGGGGCTGATATTTATTGGAGAAAACTGGCAAAAGAACCAAGGTATTGGGAGCAAATAATTGGAGATGGAAAGTTAACAAAATTGGAAGAATTTATTTAGACTACAGGCTAGAGACTGCCTTCCCTGTGAAGGATTGATATCAGAGTATATGCAAAGAGAAATAAACAGGGGGATCCTAAGGGAAAGACCAACACTTGTAGAGTTTTTAGTAGAATCTAGAACAGAAGGCTGCTGTTAAAAAAGTAATAATTAGTAGGGCATATAAAATATTGCATGATAACTGTAAGAATCAATCAGAGGAGGTCAGAAAGGATTGGGAAGAGAGATTGGATAAGCAATTTACAAAGAAATAATGGAGGGATACATGCATGTCTCCCAAATATGCAACAAAGTTTAGAAGATTTACAATCTTTGCTTGGAAGTGTTTGCATAGCTATTTTTATACCCCAAGTAGACTCCAAATATTTTTTTCCTGAGGTAGAGGGCAAATGTTGGAGGTGTGATGTGGAAGAAAGAGGTAATTGGGAACATATTTTCTGGGAGTATAATGAGTTGGCAGACTTTAAAGATTCCCTGTAGACTATTCTGCCAGAGATGCTGGGTGAGCAAATTGGTGTAACTAAGGAAATTTTGAGCTATGATACAGAATTGGAATTGCCTATCACAATCGCAACACAAACCCCTACAAATTCTAGGACGGAATCTCTTCTCTCATTAACCCAGGTAAAATAGAACCCCCCACCCCTGATCCAAATGCAGCCAACATAGACCTAGCTACCCAGTTTAATTCTTTCTTCATCGATTCCGTAGCCAAACTAACATCTACCTTCACCAGCAATCCTACTTCCACACCCCTACCTTCACCTACTCCCTCCTACTCTAGTACCGCCACCTATTAACCTCCTCCCTTCTCCATAAATCCCATCCCTATATCTACTATAAAAAAACTTCTTCAAAACCTAAAACCAGCTTCTAATGCCTCTGATCAAATCCCCTCCTACTTCTTAAAGACAGCTGCAGAACCCATAGCCCTTCCCATCTGCATTCTAATAAATCGATCAATCACAGAAGGCTATGTACCCCAGCTCTGGAAAAAGGCCTTTATTATTCCACTCCATAAAGGGGGTAATAACAATAGCATTCCAAACTTTTGACCTATCACCATCTTATCCCCCATTTCTAAACTACTCGAAAAATGCATTCACCTTCAACATTTACCCTATTTCACAAACAACCACCTTCAAACTCCCACACAACATTGATTAAGAACTGGCCATAGCACTACCACGCTCTCCTCTCCTTCCTAGAAACCATTATCAAGGCCCGTGACTACGGCCACATTGTATCCACCCTCCTACTAGACCTTTCAAAGGCCTTCAATACCAGCTCTCACAACCTTCTCCTTACCAAACTCTCTAAATTAAATCTTTCCCCCTCCTCTATCAACTGGTTCACCAGTTACCTCTCAAATAGGCAACAAGCAGTAAAGTGGAAAAAAGCTACCTCCCCATTCCTCAGTACTCCCCCTCAGGAGTACGCCAGGGTTCAATACTAGGTCCACTGCTATTTAACATTTTCATAAAGGACTTCTATCAGACAATCCGTTATGCTAGTCTCATCCAATATGCCGATGATTCAGCTATAATCTGTTCTGCCACCTCCATCTCCATACTAACAAAATTAACTAAAGATGCCTTCTCCTCCACTGAAAATGGATGCTAGACAACCACCTAGCATTAAATGCCTCTAAAACCAAACTCATGATATTTACCCCTTCCAAAACCACCACCCTAGACAAAAATATTTTCTCTATCAGCAGTCAGAACAATACACCTCTCGAAATAGTATCTAATGAAAAATTACTTGCAGTCCTCATCGATGACCAACTCAAGTTTGATATCCACTTACAAGTAAATATAAAAAAAAAAACTCATAACAAACTTGGCATGCTCTATCATGACAATCGCTACATCTCTCCCTCTATTAAGCTTATTCTCTCTACCACCTACCTCATCCCATCCCTGCTATATGGTGCCCCACTCCTTACTAACCTGCAATCCTCCCTCAAGACAAAATTCTCCTCCTGTTATAATAATCTTTCAATATTCACAACAGGCCATAGATCTACACACCACTGTATTGCCCTTCATAAACTGAATTGGCTAGAGCGACCCAATTACCTCTCCTATATTCAACTTATCCAAGCACACAAACTTATCTTCAGTCCCTCTCTCTGCCCCTCCCTTGCCACTACCCTTAAAATGCATCTACCCAATAGACACCTAAAATCTAACTCCCAAAATCTGATCAAACTGCATAAAACCTTCTCGCCCACCAGGCAAACATCTTCTGTCCATCTCCCTAGCTTTCCTCTGGAGTTCATTCCCACCTCTTATCTGTACCACTGGCAACCTCTCTTCCTTCAAAATTTTACTTCACTCCCACCTAACATCCCACTGGGAATGCTCCTGTTCCCATCCTACATAAAGTCCCACAACTTAAGCTAATACATCTATAAATGTCCTCCTATTATTTTTAACGCTGTTAAGCAACTGATGGAATTAACAAACTTTGTATATAACTGTGATTCTCTTTTTTAAAGATTACTCTACGTTTGCATTTTACTAATGCCATTTACCTGTATTGCTGTACTTTCTATTGTTATAACTTGCTTCTATTAAGTAATTTGTATTTTTTTTTTCTTTTTTGCTGGAGCTTTTCTCCCCAGGACTCCATTGAAAACGGGCTCCTCGTGGCCCAATGGACCATCCTGGCAGACAAACTGGAAATAAATAAATATAAAATAAATAAATAGACATAGTAAGGCCTTGCTGAGTCTAATTATGGTGGTTGCCAAAAAAGCAATTATTAGAAAATGGAAATCAAACTGTAACTCAACTGTACTAGAAGTATTCAATATAGTAACAGAGATAAAACAACTGAACTGGGATCTTTAGAAAAGGGTAGGAGAAAATTACATAGAAAAAATGAAAATTGTGGGGACAATACATGCAGAGCAGGAACAAGGCTTAAAAGAAGGCAGGATGTGAATGAGCTATGTAATGTTTGACTTACAATGACTGGATAGCTTACAAGTGACATATAATGTTTGCAAATAAAACTGAAGAATAAACACTTTAAAACAAAAAGGATACACCAAGGCAGGGAAGCAGATAGAATCCAATTGGATTCTATCTGCTTCCCTACCATGGTGTATCCTTTTTGTTTTATAATGTTTGCAAATTAACATTATATCAATATGGTTTGTTTTCATTTTATAAATGTATAATTACCTATGTCAGACGTGCTAATTTAATAAAGATATGTGTTTTTATAAAAAAAAAAGGACTAAAACATTTTCACTGCTTGCATCTTGCTATCCATATCCATGAAACAGAACTTCCAGTCTCTCACTTTGTGTATTATCTTTGTAGTCTCTTCCCACATATCCTTAGCTGTCACACCAAGCTCCATCATACTGCTAAACACTTCATTTTATCACGTCCCCATAAATATGGGTATTGTTGAACCAATTCATGTGTGGATACATAGTTTACAGCTATTGATTTTGTTTATAGGTTCATAGGTAGGTACTAGGCTATCTGCCTGAAGGCATTTATAAGCCTAGCCAGAATGTGTTGGCTTTCGCTGCTCCCTTAGATTAGTTCCCTGTGTCTCTGTCCAGCAGAGCCACTGAAGTGATCCCCGGGGTAAATTTTCTGTTCCCATCCACTCATCAAGGTTTCTTTTGAAGAGTGTTAGTGAGGAGCTCTGCCTAATGTAGATTGGAATCTTGTTCCAAAGCATGGGAAGTCTCTGGGACAGGAATCTATCCCTCCAGCACATCCTATTTATTGTTGTGGTGAGGTTTAGATCCCTAGAGTGTGTGGCTCGAGGGGATAAGGTTTTCTTTAGGTGGAGCATGTCCATCAATTTTAGGTTGGACATGGCTTTGTATGTCAGGCAGAGATCACCTCTGAGTAGGCAGTATGCAACCGAGTACAGCTTGAGTTTCTTCAGTCGAGCTGCATAGGGCATCTGTTTGAGGCCAGTGATCCTTTTGGTGAGGTACTTCTGTGGTCTTTCCAGTTGTTGCAGGTGTCTTGTAAGGTACATCCCAAATGGGGCATTGTACTCTATGATGGGTCTGATGAGTGATGAGTAGAGGGGCACAGTCACCTCTTTTGATCTGGATGCAAACCCTTTTTTGATTAGGTGGACCACATAGAAGGATTTCCTAACCACTTTGGCAATATGATTATCAAAGGTGCGATTACCATCTACTTGGGTCCCCAGAACCCTTATTACATCTTCCATATTTAGGGGACTACCACCTCTGTGGTAGTTTGTGGGTACTTTGTTTTTTCCAAAGGTAATAACTATGCACTTTTTGGCATTTAGCTTGAGGCCATGATTTTGAACCAGGTATCAATCTCAGTGAGACCCTTTTGGAGGATGTCTGTATCAGCCGGTGAGTCAATTACAGCCCCTAGTTTGCAGTCATCTGCGAACTTGGTCAGCCATAGTCTTCCTGTGCTTGCCTGTACCTCTGAGAAGTACATACCGAACAGGAGGGGTCCTAGGACTGAGCCCTGGGGAACGCCACTTGTAACCAGTTTAGAGTCGGACCTAGCTCCTGCAACTCTCACCATGTGGGTTCTGTCCATGAGCCAGTTGGCAACCCATCTTGTGATGCAGGGATTTATGTTCAGGCTGGTGAACTTGTCTACAATACCAGAATGGGGAATGGTGTCAAATGCCTTTGCGAGGTCTAGGTAGGCTGTCTGTACCACCTTTCCCTCATCTATAGCCTTGGTAACTGTCTCAAAGAAGTCCACAAGGTTTAGGAGGCATGATCTGCCCTTAACAAAGCCAAACTGGGTAGGGTCCAGTGTTTGGAGGTTCCCAATGTCTCTGTTAATGAGTTCCATGATGATGCGCTCCATAGCCATGCAGACCAAGCTAGTCAGGCTTATGGGACGATAGTTCCCGGGGTCTGTTGTGGCTCCACCTTTGTGGAGTGGAATAACCGTTGCTGTGCACCACTCTATGGGTACGTAGCCTGTGGAGAGGCTGAGTTTGAACAGTGTGTTTAGGTGAGGGGTTAGTTCGTCTTTGAGCTCGTGTAGGACACAGCCTGGGACACCATCTGGTCCCATTGATGCTGTGTTTTTGGCTTTGGAGAGGGCTGTTTTAACCTGAGTGTGTGTGATTTCAGGGACTTTACATTCTTCTGGCATGGTTAAGGGCCCTTTTGGGGGTGAGAGGGGGGTGAAGTTTGCGCTGAACCTGTCTGCCAGGATGTTGGCGATATCAGTCGGTTCAGTGTATTTTGTGCCATTCTGCACTATCTCTGAGCAGATCTGAGCATTGCCACTTAGATTCTTGACATAGCTAAAGAATGCATTTTGGTTATCTTTGGAGTTCTTGGCAATTTTTCTTTCGAAGCTCGCCTTGGATGATTTTATGAGGGATCGTAGTTTCTTGCTGATACTGATCAGGGATGTCTTCCCTTCTTGAGATTTTACTCTTTTCTGCACTAGTTTCCGCCTTCTATTGCATAGCTTGTTTAAGACTTCATTAATTTTGTATCCAGAAGAGATGTGAAACTTTCCCACAATGTTGCAAAACACTGAACTATCCTTTTCTGTTTTTATCAGGTACAAAATAATATAATTTGTAAACAAAGCCAATTTTTCATGGTTACTGTTACAATTATATCCTTGAATTTGAGTTCCTTATTTTCTTTGCCAATGGTTCTAAATATAATGCAAATAAAGGGAAAGTAGACTTTCCTGCATGGTTCCCCTGTTCAAGGAGAACTTATCAGAGAGGAACTCATCCCCACTTTAATTTTTGCCCTCTAATCCCTGATAAATCCCCCTATGTAACCATATTATTGTGTCAGGGAATGCAAATGTTTCCATTGTTCTCCTCCTAAAATCCCAGCTTACTCTGTCAAATTCTTTCTCTGCATCAAGACCCACCAACAACAGTGGTGTTTTCTTACATTCAGCTTCCCTCTGGATCATCGTGTTTCTATTAATATTGTCAAATGTTTGCCTCCCCTCTACAAAACCACATTGATCCATATCTATCAAAGTTGGCATCACCTTCTCTACTCTTTTTGCCATTATAGACAATGATTTTATAGGCATGGTTTAGAATTGAAATGCACTTATATGAAGCTAGTAGATCTATTGGGTCTTTACCATCTTTATGTATTATAAGCACCACAGTTTTCTTCCTGGATGTTGGTACTGACTCTCCCTTTAAAATACTGTTAAACAAAACCTTCCAGATCTTTATCACTTTCTTCTCTCCAAGCTTCCAATGTCCACAGACATACCATGTATTCCTGGAGACTCTGCTGTAGATTGGTTATACATCAGCATTTTTATTTCATCTCCTCCTATCCTAACTGTTAATACCTACGCCTCTTCTGCCTCTGACCTTGGCATATTTAATTTGTCCATAAACATTTCCATATGTACTTTTTCTTGATTTGCACATTTCTCTGCTTTATACAAATTTTCATAACATTTCTGAAATATTGTTTATATCTATTCAGGATCTCTGGTTATTTTCCTTGTTATATCCTTCCTAAGACTGGCAACAACCCCTTCTACTTCCTGTTGCCTGAGCTGTTGTGCTAAAAGCTTTTGTGCTGTGGAGTAATTATCAAGAAAGTTGCTTAACAGCAATCTTTCTGAAATCATGCATATTATCCAGGTAGCTCCTTATTTTCTCTTTAATACTCTGTTGCACCTCTTGTTGTTCTGTGTGATTTTCCCAATTCTGACATACTTTTACTGTTGTCAGTTCCTCTAGCTAATTTGTTGCTATTTAACCACATCTGTTTTTCTTTTATTTCTACCCTATTTTTTTCCACTTTCATTTTATCTCACTCCTTAGCTATATTTCCTAAATAAATTTATATCTTCCCTAATAACTCCTGAATAATTTCCACTACCCATTCTTTAAATTCCCCTTTTTTTCAACAGATATGTGGGGAAATGCCAGTGTCTCATTTTTATTTCATTACCCTACATTTTTATTTTAGTTATCGGTGCATGATCTGAAACAGTTATGGGATGTGTATCAAAACTTTCAATTAAATGAACATGTTCCTGTGAAATATGATTTCTGAATAGCCTAGCCCAATTTTTGTACCTTGGGGATTAATATATAAATTCTTTCAGAGCTCCTACTATTGAATTCACAGCTTCCATACCACATATTTTCATACATTTCTTCAAAAATCTACCCTTGTTTGCTATATTTCTCATTCTAGGCTCCCCAAATACAACCTCACTGTTGCAAATCAAATTCCAGTACCCTCCTATAAGTAATATTCCCTGATGAAAGATGGTTCTTTCTCCCAGAATCTTCTTAAGCTCCACTGTAGCAGTTTTAGGTGGAATATAAATACATAGGTTCATACAAGGCTATCTGCCCTAGGGCATTTATAAGCCTAGCCAGAGTGTGTTTGGCTTTCGCCACCCATTTTAAATTAATTTTGCTATGCCCTTTTTCGAGGTTAGTATACTGTGCCTCTGTCTAACAGTGACACAGAAGTGATACCCGGTGTAAACCTACGATCTCCCATCCACTCATCAAGATTCCTCTTGAAGAGAGTCAATGAGGGACTCTGCCTAACCTGGACTGGGATTTTATTCCAGAGTAAAGGGAGCCTCTGGGTTATGAATCTGTCCCTCCAGCATGTCCTATTTATTTCAGTGCTGAGGTTCAAGTCTCTCGAGCACATAGCTCGATGGGATTTAGATTTTCTGAGGTGCAGCATGTCCATTAATTCTGGGTTGGACATGGCTTTATATGTCAGGCACAGATCGCCTCTGAGCAGGCAGTATGCCACTGAGTAGAACTGGAGTTTCTTTAACCGGGCAGCATATGGCATCTGTTTGAGCCCTTTGATCCTCTTGGTGAGGTACTTTTGGGGTCTTTCCAGTTGCTGCAGGTGTCTGGTAAGGTACATCCCAAAAGGGGCATTGTACTCAATTATGGGCCTGATGAGGAATGAGTAAAGAGGCACGATGACCTCCCCTGATCTAGATGTGAATCCCTTCATGATTAGGTGGGCTATATTAAATGTTTTTCTAACCACTTTGGCCACGTGGTTTTCAAATTTCAAATGAGAGATTGCTATCAACTTGGGTCTCCAGGTCCCTAATTACTTCTTCCATACTTAATGGATTACCACCTATGTGGTAATTTGTGGGCACTTTATTTTTGCCAAAGGGGATGACTATATACTTTTTGGCGTTTAGCTTGAGGCCATGGCTCTGGATCTAGATGTGAATCCCTTCATGATTAGGTGGGCTATATTAAATGTTTTTCTAACCACTTTGGCCATGTGGTTTTCAAATGAGAGATTGCTATCAACTTGGGTCTCCAGGTCCCTAATTACTTCTTCCATACTTAATGGATTACCACCTATGTGGTAATTTGTGGGCACTTTGTTTTTGCCAAAGGGGATGACTATATACTTTTTGGCGTTTAGCTTGAGGCCATGGCTCTGGCACCAGTTGTCTGTTTCTATGAGGCCCTTTTGTACGATAATTGCGTTGGCTGGAGAGTCGATTATGGCACGTAGTTTGCAGTCATCTGCGAACTTGGTCAGCCACAGTCCTTCCGTGTTGGCCTATACCTCCGAGAAATATATACCGAACAAGAGAGGTCCCAGGACTGAGCCTTGTGGGACGCCACTTGTAACTGGTTTGGAGTCTGACATGCCTCCAGCAATTCTAACCATGTGGGTTCTATCCTTGAGCCAGTTTGCAACCCATCTAGTGACACACGGGTTTATATTTAAGCTGGTGAGCTTATCTATAATGCCCAAGTGTGGTATTGTATCGAAGACTTTTGTGAGGTCCAGGTAGGCTGTGTGGACCACCTTCCCCTCGTCAATGGCCTTAGTAACTGTTTCAAAGAAATCAACCAGGTTTAAGAGGCAGGATCTGCCCTTAACAAAGCCGAACTGGGTAGGATCCATTGTCTGTAGGTCCCCAATATCTTTATTTATGAGGTCCATGATGATCCTTTCCATAGCTTTGCAGACCAAGCTAGTCAGGCTTATGGGGTGATAGTTTCCAGGATCCATTGAGGCACCACCTTTGTGGAGAGGGACCACTGTTGCTGTATGCCACTCTTTGGGTACATATCCTGTAGTAAGGCTGAGATTAAACAGTAGTTTTATGTTTGGGTTTAGCTCTTCTTGGAGTTCATGCAGGACGCAGCCCGGGATACCGTCTGGTCCCATTGATGCTGTGTTTTTTGCTTTGGAGAGGGCGGCTCTTACCTGAGCATCTGAGCTGTCAGGGTGGCAGCACTCTGCTGGGATAGATATTTGCCCTTTTGGTGGGGAGGGGGGGGGAGTTTGCGCTGAACCTGTCAGCTAGGATGTTGGCAATGTCTGTGGGTTCGGTGTATTTTTTGTAATTTTTGACTAATTCTGAGCATATCAGGGAATTCCCACCCAGGTTCCTAACATAACTAAAGAAAGTCTTTTGATTATCCTTAGTGTCCTGTGCAATTTTTCTCTCGAAGCTGGCCTTAGACGATTTTATGAGTGCCCATAGTTTTTTGCTAATACTGATCAGAGATGCCTTCCCTTTTTGGGATTTTGCTCTATCATGTAGTAACTTCCTCCTTCTATTGTATAGTTTGTTTATGGCTGGGGTCCACCAGACAGGACGCCTGCCTTTGGAGGATTGGGCCTTGGTTTTATTTGGGATTGCATGATCCATGCATTCCTGAAGGTGTTCATAGAATGCGTTTATAAAGGATTCTGCGGTCTGGGCCGTATTTTCCACAGGCCCGGGGTCTTTGAAGGATTCCACCTCGGTTTTGAGGATTGTGAAATTGCTTTAGAAAAGTTTTTCATTCTGGTTTTCTGGGCAGGGGGTGGGGTCGGGATGTGAATATCCAGTGAGATTAGTTTATGGTCTGATCTTACCAGTGAGGGATACACTTCTGCTCTGGAGCATAGAGCCCCCATGTTGGTGATGATCAGGTCCAGTATGTTTTCCCCTCTTGTGAGAGTGGTAACAAGTTGTTTCATAGCATTTGAGTTTATAACTTCTAGGAATCTTTGGGCTAGGGTGTTGGAGCTAGAGTAATGCTCCCAGTCTATGTTTGGGTAGTTGAAGTCGCCCAATATAATGGTGTTTGGAGAGACCTTCATATTTTCAGTGTTCTCAGGAAGGCCGAGTGGGGTTCCTGGTTTTGGGAGGGTGGTATGTAGCAGGCTATAAACTGGAAGGCAGTTTTACCCAATGTTAGTTGCACATGGCTAGTCTCTGATGCTTCGTGCTGTGCCACCAAGTTTTTGGGCCAAAAAGCATGGTATGAGGTATAACCTGGTAGTGCTGGGGTGCTCTTGGGAGCCTTGAACCAGGTTTTTGTTACTGAACAGATATCGATGTTCTCCATGCTAAGAAGAGTTTTGAGTGCATGCATCTTGAGGTTTAGACTTCTGGCATTGAGTAGCATTACTCTTAGTTTCTTATCCCTTGTGATACCTATGGAGGTGGGTTTGTCTTTTGAGCCTTGCCTAAAAAAGGCACTATGGGGGTGGAAAGAGCCTTTGCCAATATCTGAAAGCCCAGGGGTGACAGGTGCAAGCCGTCCCTAGGGAAGCATCGTGGTTTGTCATGCGTGTCATCCCAGGCTGACAGGCACTGGATCCCCTTTGAATGACACCAATACTTAAGCCAATTGTTGAAATTGATCATCTTGTGGCATCATCTTTGGTGAGGGTAAGATGCTACTCAAGGTCAGGGTCATACCGGCCTGGGCTACATGCTCAGAGAGCTCCTCTATGTCTCTTTTCATGTAGTCCAGGGAGGTACGTCTCAGGTTATTCACACCAGCATGGACAATGACTGAGTCATATTTGTACTTGCCTTGGAGTGACCTGAGTGCTTGTGTTATGTGGCGGATCCTAGCGCCCGATAGGCAGCTCACCGTGACCTTCTCCTTGTTCAGCCTGGTGAGCGGGACGTCAGTGTGCCTGACGATAGTCACCTATTACGAGTGTGTCAGGTGTGTTGTTTAGCCTTAAGGGCTGTGACTGTTTGGCACACTGGCTTTGTGAGCTATGTGTTGTACGCGTTTTGTTTTGGGGTAGCGGTTGCTTGGGTGTCTGCTTTGGAGGTCTCTGCTGCTTAGGCAGATTTTTATTTAGAGCCTCCGAGTATGTTTTTGTGTGTTTATGTGTTTGGTTTGCTGTCGTGGTAGGTCTATGTGAGACTGGAATTGTAGTGAGTGTAGTTTCCTTCTCCTACTGACTGGTTACGGTAGTACTGAGTTGAGAGAGCTTAGCCTCCAGTTTGGCTATATGGTTGCATCTCTCACATGTGTCGGAATTTGTTGGGAGGAGGAGAGGGTTGTCTGTGTACATGAGGCAGTTGTAACATTGCCTCAAGATTCCCAGATTCACCAGCTGGACCAGAGAGGAGATTGACAACTGACCTTTGGACATGCTAGAATAGTATTGGGAATTCCTTTATAATTGAAAAAAAGGGCCAATGGGGAACAAGGTACTTAAGGGGAGTTTGTGAGGGTGTAGTGATGACATATAATTGCTTTAGTGAGCAAGTGCCAGCCTTTAGAGTAGGAATACGGTGTTTATTATGAGAACTAGATCAGTTCTAAGGGAAAAAGTGAAGAGCAGACTTTGTGGAGCTGAGAATGGTTTAAACCCAATTAAGCAGAGCTGCCCGATGCTGCGCTATGCGCAAAGCCACGCCAAAGCGGGTTTTATACAGGAGGACTTGAAAGAGCTAGAAATTGGCCCAAAACGGCCAATAGACTAACCGATTCTTGTGATGGGAACACTCCGCCAGGGATAGATAGGCTGCTCTTTTTTGCAACAAACAGCAGGAAAATGCAATAAATATGTAAGACAGGTTAGCGCACTTGAGTGTGTAGCCTCAACAGGTAAATGCAACAAACAGGACAAACTTTAAAAGTGCAGGTGCAAAAACAACTTTAAATAGTTTAAAACAGTTCAAGAAGCAGAAATACTTGCAGTTTAGCTAGATCGGAGAGTCGCCTAGGTAGTAGCAGGAAAAAAAAAACACTTTTATCAGGTTAGCAGTCGCTCTTTTAGCCTCTCTGCTGCTAGCACCATGAGGAACTTGGCTGAGTAGTAACAAGTGCAAAAAACACACCAAAGCGGGTTTTATATAGGGGGACTTGAAAGAGCTAGAAATTGGCCCAAAACGGCCAATAGACTACTAGATTCTTGTGCTGGGAGCACTCCTTCAGGGATAGATAGGCTGCTCTAAGCTCCCCACTGCCATTGGTGAACAAAGAAGCCTCCCTTTATCCAAGAAAGGAAATGGGCAACACAGGAACTTTCCAAAAGTCCAGAATACAGCAAAGCCTGTATTTGGACTACTCTAGGTCAGGAAAGATGAGAAACAAGGATATTTTTTTCTTTTTTGCAACAAACAGCAGGAAAATGCAATAAATATGTAACACAGGCTAGCACACTTGAGTGTGTAGCCTCAACAGGTAAATGCAACAAACAGGACAAACTTTAAAAGTGCAGGTGCAAAAACAACTTTAAACAGTTTAAAACAGTTCAAGAAGCAGAAATACTTGCAGTTTAGATAGATCAGACAGTCACCCAGGTAGTAGCAGGAAAAAAAACACTTTTATCAGGTTAGCAGTCGCTCTTTTAGCCTCTCTGCTGCTAGCACCACTCTGCAGGACCACAAGGAGCTTGGCTGAGTAGTAACAATCGCAAAACTGCGCCAAAGCGGGTTTTATACAGGGGGACTTGAAAGAGCTAGAAATTGGCCCAAAATGGCCAATAGACTACCAAATTCTTGTGCTGGGAACACTCCTCCAGGGATAGACAGGCTGCTCTAAATTCCCCACTACCACTGGTTAACAAAGAAGCCTCTCTTTATCCAAGAAAGGAAATGGGCAACACAGGAACTTTCCAAAAGTCCAGAATACAGCAAAGCCTGTATTTGGACTACTCTAGTTCAGGAAAGATGGGAAACAAGGATAATTTTTTTTTCTTTTTTTTTTCTTTTTTGCAACAAACATTAGGAAAATGCAATAAATATGTAACACAGGCTAGCGCACTTGACTGTGTAGCCTCAACAGATAAATGCAACAAACAGGACAAACTTTAAATTACAAGCGCAAAAGTGTGCTAAAGCTGGCTTTAAAGCAGGTGTTTAGAAAGAGATAGGAAATGGCCCAAAATGGCCAATAAGCTACAAGTCACTGGGCTGGAATCACTCCTCAAGGGACAGATAGGCTGCTAAGAGCTCCCCACTCTCACTGGTGAACAAAGGAGATTCCTCCTATCCAAAATAGTAAATCTGTGCCAGCCTTTCCCAGGGGTGGGTGTGTGTGTGTGTGTGTGTGTGTGTGTGTGTGTGCAAATCAAATCTCAAAGAGTGTGTGCGTCTGTCAGCTGCTTGGATCAGGGACACACAGCACTGGTTTCACAGAGAGGGTGTTGGAGGGCTTGGCTTGGACACTCGACTGAGGGCTCAACTCTACAGATGTGCCAGTGGGGAGTCTTACTGGGGACCTGGAGAGGGAGAGAGAAACCAAGAACCTGGAATGAGTATGTTCCCTGTGTGCTCTTAAGGGAAATTGTGCTTGATGCAGACAGCTGCATCTGGAAATAGTGTGCATCTATTTTTATTCCAAGTGAACATCTCTCTACAGTGTCATTGATGAGGATTTAGTCTCCTTGATTACTGGCCCAATGAGGGATGGCACATCTTTCACTACTCTTTCTTTTTTGTATATACCTGTGAGAAGATTCACACTGAAAGATAACATAGAAAGTGTGGGCATTATGGTATGTTGTTATTCCCATCTGTTATGTATACCAGCATTTTTTAAAATGTCTAGCTTCAGCTTTTGTGTTACATGCATATAATAATGTTTGGTAGGCTGATCTTTTATACAGTCAATTCTTCTCATAATTTTTGAGTCTGTCATATCTTACAAGCCTTTTTGTTTTAATGAAAATCATCAAACTAAAAAAACAACCCCCAGAATCTATCAGCTTAATACAAACATACAAAATTATGTACATCTTCAAATAATGAAATTTAACCCCCTAACAGAAACAACTGTCCCAGATTGACAGCTAGACTCACAGGCTATTATGAAGCTTATCCATTCTAAGAGGCATGGTACAGCCCATGCTTCTACTTAAAGTGTTATCTGTATCTGTGTTGTTTATTGCTCTCCCAAATGTAGAAAACAATCTCCTAGCCATTGAAAAAAAGTATTCTGTTTTTATTGCCCACTTTATCAGCTTTTCTCCATAGAAACATGAGATCCAGATACACAGTTTCATCAGATAAAAACTTCTCATGTTGCACTGTGAACATTTGTTTGCTGAAGGAAAACTTTTCATTGCATTCAGTATTCTTTGATTTACTTGCTTCCACTTAAAACTTGTTAGATCAAGCATCCTCATCAGCCCCCCCTTTTACCCATTTTCTACATGGGGTTAGGATATTTTGTTAACTGTCGCCATCATTCTCAATTCAGTGCCACACTTCTGCCTTCTTTGACACTCATGCCTGACTGTCGCAGATGTTCTCTCTCACAATCCATCCACCTCTTTGCTGTATATCCTCGTTTCCTCTTACCTTCTTCCTGTCTGTCCCAGATCATATTCATCAGATTGTCTTCTGCTTTTCTGCATGTGTCTGAACCACCATAATCTGTTCTCTTTGATCTTTTCTGCAATTGTAACTACTTTGGCTTGTGCTCTCATGTCCTCATTTCTTCATCTGTCCCACAGTGTGCATCCTACCACCCTTCTCAGGCACTTCATTTCCATCAGCTCTAGCTTCCTCATATTCTCTGGCTTTACTGCCCAGGTTACTGTATCATACAATAGTACTGGTTACACCACTGTCTTGTACTCCTTACTTTTCAGCTTCTCAGTCAGTCTTCTGTCATTCACTACACCTGAGGCTCTATGTCAGTTGGCTGCAGCCCCTCTGATTCTAACTTTGACCTCTTCATAGGATCACAGGAAGTTACTAGGCTATTGGCCCTGAGGCCCTTACAAGCCTAGCCAAGAATTTAGCCAATGTTCCAACAAGTCAGCATCCTATGCCACTGTCCAGCAGAGAGACAGGTGGAATCCCAGGTGTGTATTTTCTGTTCCTCATCCAGTTATCCAGGTTGTGCTTAAAAAAAGTTTAATGAGGTACTCTGCTTTATGTGGAGAGGGAATCTATTCCATAAAAGGGTGAATCTCTGGGACACAAATCTCCCGCCAACTCCTATTAATGTCATAGACCAGGTTGACATTGTGCATGCAGACTGCTCGAGTGGAGCTTGACTTGCAGATATGCAGCAGTCCCATCAAGGTGGGGTCTGAGATTGCTTTGTATGCCAGACAGAGGTCACCTCTAAGGAGTCTGTAGAAGACTGAGTAGAGAGACACGGCTTTTAGCCTATCTGTGTAGGGTAGATGTTTGAGGCCCTGGATTCTCCAGGTGAGGAACCTCTGTTGTCTCTCCAGCTGCTGCACGTGCTTTGCGAGGTACATGCCGAGAGGGGCAATGTACTCAATAATGGGTCTTATAAGGGAAGAATACAGGGATGTTTTGACCACCTCATCCCTGGATGAGATACCCTTACTAATGAGGTGGGCTATGTAGAAAGCTTTCCATACAATGGAGGCAATATGGTGGTCAAATGTCAATTTGCTATCAACCTGGGTGCCCAAGTCCGTCACGACTGACTGTGTGCTTAGGACCTTATTATCACTGTGATAATTTGTGGGGATGTCACTCTCCCCAAAAGGGATGATAATGCATTTTTTGGCATTCAAGTTTGAGGCCATGTTTCTGGCACCAGTCATTTGTTCGGGTGAGACCCTCTTGGAGGATGTCTACATCACTAGAGGAATTGATGACAGCACCTAGCTTGCGGTCATCTGCAAACTTGGTCAGCCATAGCCCACAAGATTTGGCCTACACCTCCGAGAAGTATATCCCAAATAGCAGAGGTCCCAAGACTGATTCCTGGGGTACACCACTTGTTACAGGGTCTACTACTTCAGGTGGCTTCCCCTATTTTGGCTAAGTGGGTTCTATCGGTGAGACAATTTGCTATCAATCTGGTAACATATGGATTGATGCTTAGTTGAGGGAGTTTATTATACCTGAGTGGGGAAAAGTATTGAAGGCTTTGGCCAGGTCAAGGTAGGCAGTGTGCACCCTCTTCCCCTCGTCTATGGCCTTGGTGACTGTCTCAAAGAAGTTGACCAAATTTAACACGCATGACCTCCCCTTGACAAAACCAAACTGTGTGTGATCAAGTGTCTGGAGGTTGCCAATGCCCTTGTTAATGAGGTCCATGATAATCTGCTCCATGGCCTTGCAGATCAGGCTAATTAGGCTGATGGGTTATAATTTCCTGGATTGGTGGATGCTCCACTTTTGTGCAAAGGGATGACAGTAGCTGTCCTCCACTCGGCTGGGAAGAAGCCGGTACTCAGGCTTTGGTTAAATAGGGTGCCTAATGGTGCTGCAAGTTCCTGCCTGAGTTCATGTAGAATGCAGCCTGGGATGTTACTGGGTCCCATGGAGGCTGTATTTTTTGCCTTTGAGAGAACATTGATGACTTGCTCCTTAGAGATAAGTGGAGGGGGGGCAGGTACTAGTGATGTCCTGTTTTACTGATGGGGTGATAGACTTCCCTTCTTCTCAACCTTCCCTCCAAGATACTTGAAGCTATTAACTTGTTCCATTATCTTCCCTTTTACCTCAATTCTCTGCTTTTTCTGACACTCCCAATTTTCGGCCATTAACACTGTCTTATCTGTATTCAAGTTTCATCCCATGTGCCCTCAGTTTTGCATTCCATTCTTCTATCCTTTGCTGAAGTTCTTGCTCAGAGTCTGCCTGTAATGCCACACTGTCCACATAGAGCAACTTTGTTGATCTGTTCCCTCTGACCTGTCTGCTAATGTAGTCCATCACCAGTATGAACAGCAGTGGGCGCAGAGCTGAACCTTGGTGCACACCAACTCCTACTGGGAACCCCCTCTTTGAGATCGAACAATTTTCGTACTTGAGTCATTGGGTCTTTGTACATAATCTGTATTAATTCTACCAATATTTCTGGGACTTTTGAACCACCACAGTACTGCCCAAATCAGCTTTCTTGGGACCTTGTCATATGCTTTCTCCAAGTCTAGAAATGCCCAGTTGGACTGTTTCCTCATCTCTAGCATCTTCTCAACTATCTGTCTTACTGCCCAAGTTGGACTGTTTCATCTCTAGCTTCTTCTCAACTATCTGTCTTACTGCAAACATTGAGTCAGTTGTGCTGTATCCTGATCTGACTCTAAACTGTTCATCTCCCATCTTACATTCTAATGCTCTGCTTATCCATTTATCAATCGTCCTCTCCAGAACTTTCATGCAATGTGACAGGAATTTGACGCCTCTGTACTGACCACATTTGTGGACGTCCCCTTTGTTCTTGCACAATGGCACAAGTATGTTTATTCTCTAGTAATCTGGGATATGCCTTTCTCTCCACACTGCTATGAGTACCCTCAAGAGCCATTTTTCCCCTATCGCACCCAGCATCTTTATCACATCTGCTGTGCCCTTATCTAAGCCTACTGCTTTCCTTAGCACTATTCTTACTTCTTCTATGGTGGGCTCCTCTTCTTTTCTCATCACAAGCTGTGTCTGGAGCAGTAGAGCTTTTGTGGTGTTTTATCCATTCAGAATCTGCTGGAAATCCTCCTTCCATCTGCCTTTGATGTGCTGTGGACTGGTGAACAGGTTGTTGCTGGTATACCTTAAGAAGAGTGTCTGATTATCTTATTTATCTTTCTGTCTTTGCCTTGCAACCTGATACAGTTTCTTTGTGCCACCTACTCTGCTGAGTCACATTCCAGAAGCTGGTAGAGTGCCTACAATGTCCTGTTCTTTGCTAGCCAACCAGTATTTCTTCCTAGCCTGGTCGGTCTTTTCTTTCTTACACTTTTTCCTGCATTCTTCCTTTGTTTTGATGGCTTCCTGGACTTCTGCATTTCACCACCAGCTTTTCTTATGGGCCTTATTTCCATACCTGGCTCAGCCACGTAGCAGTTCTGTAGTCCTTACACATGCTGTTTTGAGGCAGTGCCATTCTTCTTCAACTCCACCTATTTCCTCCTCTTCTTGGAGGTACTAGAGCCCTGTGTAATTCCTTGAACTCTTGTGCTTTCTCTCCAGTCAGCTTCCAGGTTGTCAGCTCAGTCTCTGTTGACCCTAGAACCTTCTCTGACCATTGCTTGAGCTGATTGTGGCAACCAGTGGTTTATGCTGTGGACCTACTGCTTCACTTGGGACATTGCAATCAATGATTTTACCACAGTGCCCTTTCCTCTCTAGGAGGAAGTCTACCCGAGTTTCACTTTGGTCAATCTTGTATGTGATCTTGTGACTTTCTCTCTGAACCACTTGTTGGCTACTATTAAGCCATTTGTCACATGGAAGCTTAGAATGGCCTCCCTCTTCTTTATTCCTGTTGCCCAACCCATGTGGACCCAGGCAGTACTCATATCCTGTTCTGTCTGTCCCAGTATTTGCATTCAAGTCCACAATTATCAACACCAATTCATGTTGTCCTGCTTTATCTAGTAGGTCCTGCAACTGTTGTTTGAATGCACTCTTTTCCTGACTATCATAACCCTGCTGTGGGGCATAGGCTGAGATCATGAATACTACTCTATTGTTACACTGCAGTCTGACTGCCATGAGGCTGTGTTGCCCTTCTATCTTGTTTCTTGGATACATAGGATATCCAGCCTCCTCCATATCATCATGTCATTCATTTCCAAGCAGTCCTGTCAGTGAACCTTCATTAAGTGTAGCAATTCTCAGTTCATGTTTGGCAGGTTGATTGGTTTTAAATCCAGCATTCACTCAACAGAGCTATCCCAAGTAACCCAGGCTGGGCAACTAGACACCAGCAGGCCAGTAGCTTATTAACTCAGGGCTACTGAACTCTATGGCAGGCACACACTGTCCAACAGAGGCACATACACCTCTCCCACCATTAGCATTGGTCTCTGGTGTAGGTCAGGTCTTTAACCCACTTATCACTGGCAAATACCCATGCCCCTTTGGTGACATTAGCCAACATGACTGAATCACCTAGAGCCATATTTTATATTGTTGAGTGGCTACTGCCACAGCACACAGTCTATGATCCATGTTCTCCTATCTTACGGATACTGCGCACCACAGTAGATGCCCAAAGTGGTTGGTCTGTATAAATCTTCCCCCTACACAGCACCATGTAGAGTCTGTGCTACTGCCCACAGCTCCATTCATTGTTGAATATGAGATGCAAACACTCAGCATGTTTTTCAGAGGTGTGGGGAACAGGGAGAACATGCAAACTCTAAACAGGCACTGACTGGAGGTCAGATTCAAATCTTGTACCTTGTGCATGGGGGGGTGAAGACCTTCATCGCTATGGCAACTGGTTGTTAGATCAAGCCAAGGGCTTTAATCTAGTCATTCCCCAGTACAAAAATAAGAAAAATCATATAAATTTTAGTAATATCATGATGATCTGTGCACTTTTACAACCAGTCCATCACCCTAGTAACCCAAGATTGTCCATTATCTTAAACATGTTTTTGTCCAGGCTTTCTTTTCTTTTTCATTGCAGTGCCTATATTTATTAAGACTAAACAAGAAAGAAAGAAAGAAAAAAAGGCACCTGTTTACTTTGGTATCCCAATAACACACACAACTGAAAATGCTTTTACTGTATAACATGCAATATGTGATGTTTTATAGGTTCATAGGTAGGTACTAGGCTATTGGCCCTAGGGCTTATATAAGCCTAGCCAAATGGTACCCTGGCTTTTGCCTCCCAAGAAAATTATTTCCTGTGCCCCTGTCAAGCAGAGCCACAGAAGTGATCCCTGGGGTGAATTTCCTATCTCCCATCCAATCATCAAGATTTTTCTTGAAGAGTGCTAATGAGGAGCTTTGTTTGATACAGATAGGTAGTTTGTTTCAGAGTATGGGAGTCTCTGAGACAAGAATCTATCCCTCCAGCATGTTCTGTTTATTGTGATGACAAGGTTTAGGTCCCTAGAGCATGTAGCTCGGAGGGATTGGGATTTCTTTATGTGGAGCATGTCCAATAGCTTCCCCTCTCCTTAACTTTCTTCCAAGCGTTAATGACATGAAGTAGGGCATATGCTTTGCAGTTCCCACAAGGTTAACAATGCCAAAAAAGTCCAATATTTGCAGATTTTCTTGTTCAGCCATATTTCACAAATGTGGTCGATGCTTTGAGTCTCACATTTATTCAGTAATTTCTGAGCTGCTGGTTTTCTTCCTGTTGATCTCCATCTCAAAACTCCAATCTCTGGTTAATTTCCAATATACTCCTGGTTCATCCAGTTAACTCTTGTCCTTTTTCTTGGTTTCTCGAGCATTTTTCTTAGGAACACTGGAAAAGGTTTCACTGCCATAGTCTTTCTATGACCTTTTGTATCAGAAGGATAAAAAAACAGAGGTACCCTCTGTTTAATAACTCACTTTTTGTTGGACAAACCTTTCTGTTTCCTCCTTAGCATGTTTTGCATTAAAAAAAAAAGACTGATCCTACAGGAAAAATATTCTGAAGATAGCTGGATACCACAGCTTGACTCTGACACCTGCCCCCTCAACATTCCTTGATTGCTGGAAAAATTCACTCTTCTGTCTTTTGTACAGTGAGAATTCAGCTTTTACAACTGTGTCCTTCTGCCACAGTTTTGTCAGAATCAACTCTTTCTGCTGGTAGCATTACAGCTTTACTGTTAGAGGTCTTGGCTGACATCTTGTGACCAGGTTTGGAGCACACACACACATTATGTGCCCATTCAATTAACAGCTCTTGCTGCAGAACACCAGCCCAGTTGCTTATTTCTGCTTTTGTAAAATTAATACAATCTATTCCTTCCAGGTTCTCTGGTACAGCAGAAAATCTCTTTCCCTACATGTTCTGCCCTGTAATTTGACAATTTTTTGAAACGTCTCTTCCTGAGCAGTCTCATACTCATCTAGCCTTTTCTTCCTTTCAACGTCATTTTTGCGGTTTTATCAATTCAACTAAATATCTGTTTAAAGCTTCTTCCATTTCTTTCAGCCTTCTGTGATTTGAGCTGATATACTATGTGATGCCCCTGCACTGGCCCAGTAACCAAGGAGCCTCAATCCTCACCACTAGCACCAGTGAGGGACATACACAGTGGGAATATAAGTGCACACACAGTAAAGCACAATTTCCCTTAAGAGCACACAGAGATCACAATTAGCCTGGGGCTGGTTTCTCCCTCTTTCTCAGAACCCCAATAAGACTCCACATTGGCACAGCTATAGGGTTAAGATCTCAGCTAAGCGGTCAAGCCAAAACCTTCAGCACCCTCTCTGTCCAACCAGTGCTTTGTGTCCCTACCCAAGTAGCTCACACACACACACACACACACACACACACACACACACACACACACACACACACACACACACACACACACACACACACACACTTTGAGATTTGATTTTTATACAAACACACACACACTCCTTGGAAAGTCTGGCACAGGTTTACTAGCTATGCCCCCTTCTGCCCAGACTAAAAAGTAGTCATCACTGCCACCAACCATCTCTTTAACAGCTACTATAAGGCCCTTATAAAGGGTGACCAAATTCTACTGTGTAATGTTATTATTATCCAAATGGTTAAGTGTGACCAAGACTTACAGTCTATTGGAGTGGCCTACACAGTGTCACCAAATACATATGCAAGTACTTTAAGAGCTTAAATATCTCTAAACACCACAATTAAAGGTTTAAATATATCTGATAATAAATAATAAAAGAAGAAGTCAATACTCAACAACTTAATACAGTGACTACAAAGTTCAGAATCACAGGAAATATTTTAAAATAACATTGCAAAACAGTATCAAATAAATACATAAACATTTAAACTAATCTTTACTATATTCCTATCTATAAGAGAAATCACTTTTCCCTTGTTACTTACTATTAGCAAGATGCAGGCAGAAGTGCTGATGAGAGGATGTTCCCATGTCCAGATGAATACAAAATGCACAGTCTCTGAGAGAGGTCCCAAATTAATATCAAAACATTACAGCTGGATGACATCACTCTTTGTCACCTGCCTTCAGTTCCCAGGCTAACAGAAACCAACATCTCTGTGTCAAAAATACTTCTCTCTCAGATGTGCAGCTACTAGGAAGTCACAGAGCAATAAAAACACTTTACTTTTGAAAGCTAGGAATTATTTAGGTTTCAAAACAATAGCTCTAGACATCCTGTCTTCTTGCTGCATTAACTAACTCTTTGTAGCACATTGTAAAGCACTTAATTTCAACTTATTGTCTTAAAGTTTTGTAGGTTAACTTTGCATGTTCCATCCTCTACTATCAAAACATACATTTGCACAGGTCTATAGTTCATACACATTGCTGTTGTTTACAGTAAGGTACACTGTGGTTACATTCCTGAAGCACAGTACATAACATAGAGTTCAACACACACTTCTGCACCAGTAGTTTAATATCCACATAATATATAGTTCTCTTACATTTGCAAGACATGTATATGAATCATATTGCTGTTCATAGGTAGGTACTAGGCTATCTGCCTAAGGGCATTTATAAGCCTAGCCAGAGTGTGTCGGCTTTTGCCACCCCATTGATTAATTAACTGATCCTCTGTCAAGCAGGGCCAGTGAAGTGATCCCAGGGGCGTATTTTTGGTTAACCATCCACTTGTCAAGGTTTCTCTTGAAGAGTGTTAGTGTGGGGCTCTGTCTAATGTAGTTTGGAATTTTGTTCCAAAGCATGGGGAGTCTCTGTAACAGGAATCTATCCCTCCAGCATGCTCTATTTATTGTTGTGGTGAGGTTTAGCTCACTAGAGCACGTGGCTCACAGTGACTTGGATTTTTTTAGGTGGAGCATGTCCATTAATTCTGAGTTGGACATGGCTTTGTAAGTCAGGTAGAGATCACCTCTGAGTAAGCGATATGCCACTGAGTACAGCTGGAGTTTTTTCAGTCGGGCTGCATAGGACATATGTTTGAGGCCAGTAATCCTCTTGGTGAGGTACTTTTGTGGTCTTTCCAGCTGTTAGAAGTGTCTTTTGAGGTACATCCCAAATGGGGCATTGTACTCTATGATGGATCTGATGAGTGATGAGTAGAGGGGCACTATAACCTCTTTATTTCTAGATGCAAACCCTTTAGGAATTAGATGGGCCACATAGAAGGATTTCCTAACTACATTGGCAATATGATTGTCAAAGGAGAGATTACTATCTACCACAGTCCCCAGATCTCTTATTACCTCTTCTGTATTAAGGGGGCTGCCACCTATGTGGCAATTCGTGGGTGTTTTGTTTTTCCCAAATGGGATGACTATGCATTTTTTGGCATTTAGCTTGAGGCCATGACTTTGACACCAGGTGTCCGTCTCAGTAAGGCCCTTTTGGAGGATGTCCGTGTCAGCCAGACAGTCATGTATGGCTCCCAGTTTGCAGTCATCAGCGAACTTGGTTAGCCATAGTCCTCTTGTGTTTGCCTATACTTCTGAGAAGTATATGCTGAACAGTAGGGGTCCCAGGAATGAGCCTTGTGGGACACCACTTGTGACTAGTTTAGAGTCAGACCTGGAGCCCACTGTTCTTACTTTGTGAGTTCTGTCTGTAAGCCAGTTGGCAACCCATCTCGTGACGTAGGGGTTTATGTTCAGGCTGGTGAGTTTTTCTGTAATACTCAAGTGGGGAGTGGTGTCAAAAGCCTTGGTGAGGTCAAGGTAGGCTGTGTAAACCACCTTTCCCTTGTTTATGGCCTTAGTGACTGTCTCGAAGAAGTCAACCAGGTATAATAGGCATGATCTGCCCTTAACAAAGTCGAACTAGGTCGGGTCAAGTGTTTGGAGGTTCCCAGTGTCTTTGTTAGAGTTCCATGATGATGCACTCCACAGCCTTACAGACCAGGCTAGTCAGGCTAATCTGGTGATAGTTACCAGGGTCAGTTGTGGCCCCTCCTTTGTGGAGAGGAATAACCATTGCTGTGTCCAATTCTATGGGCACATAGCCTGTGGAGACGCTGAGGCTGAACAGCATGTTTAGGTGGGGAGTTAGTTTGTTCTGTAGTTCATGCAAGATGCAGCCTGGGACACCATCTGGCCCCATTGACGCTGTTTTTTTGGCTTTTGAAAGGGCTGTTTTCACCTGTGTGTCTGTGATTTCTAGGACACTACACTTTTCCGGTATTGTTGTGGGCCCTTTTGGGGGTGAGAGGGGGGTGAAGTTTGCACTGAATCTATCTGCCAGGATGTTGGCAATATCAGTAGATTCAGTATATTTTGTGCTATTTTGCAGTAGTTCAGTGCATATCTGCGAGTTGCCACTTAGATTCTTAACGTAGCTAAAGAAGGCTTTGTGGTTATCTTTTGAATCCTTGGCTATTTTTCTTTCGAAGTTAGCCTTGGATGATTTTATGAGGGACCTTAATTTCTTACTGATACTGATCAGGGATGTCATTCCTTCTTGGGATTTGCTTTTTTCTGAACTAGTTTCCTCCTTCTATTGTATAGCCTATTTATGGCAGCACCAAACTGGTTTCCTTCTCTTAAAGGAGTGAGTCTTGGTTTTGTTAGGGATGGCACGATCCATTCATCCTTGTAGGTGCTCACAGTGTGCATTTGTAAAGGTTTCTGCATCTTGGGCAGCATTATCCTTTAGCATGGGGGCTGTGAAACTTGCTACCTCTGTCTTAAGTAAGGTGAAGTTTGCTTTAGAAAAGTTTTTTACTGTGGTTTCCTTAGTTGGGGTTGGTGGTGGGATGTGGACATCCAGAGTGATTACTTTATGGTCTGATCTAACCAGTGACTGGTTGACCTCTGGTATGGAACACCTGTCACCCATGTTGGTGATGACCAGGTCCAATATGTTTTCACCTCTGGTAGGGGAGTTTGCCAGCTGATCCAGGGTGTTTGAGTTGATGAATTCCAGGAAGCGCTGGGCCTGGGAGCTTGTACTCGAGTAGTTTTCCCAGCTAATGGTAGGGTAAATGAAATCGCACAATATCAGGGTGTTCGGTAGGACCTACATGTTTTCCAGTGTCTCCAAAAAGGTGGAGTGGTGGTCCTGGGTCATGGAGGGTGATCTGTAGCAAGCCACAATTTGCATTGCAGATTTGCCCGATGTTAGTTGCACATTGATGATCTCAAAGGCATCATGCTGCGCCACTAACCTGGAGGTGTAGGTATCCTTGATGAATATGGATAACCCCCTCCTTTTGTGTTTCGGTCTGTGTTCTGTGGCCGAAACGTATGGTATGAGTTGTAGCCCAGTAGTGCTGGGGTGCTCTCTGGAGCCTTGAACCAGGTTTTAGTTACTGGACAGGTGTTGACGTTCTCCATACTGAGGAGTGCTTCGAGCTCGTGCATTTTGAGATTTAAACTCCTGGCGCTGAGTAGCATAACCCTCAGTTTTTTAATTGTGCTGTTTACGGAGGTGGGTTTGACTTTTGAGCCTTGCCTAAAAAGGCACTATTGGGGCAGCAAGAGCCTTGGCCAGTATTTGAAAGCCTAGGGGTGACAGGTGCAAGCCATCTCTTGTGAAGCAACGTGGCTTGTCGAGCATATCGTCCCAAGCTGACAGACATTGGATCCCCTTTGAATGACACCAGAAGTTTAGCCAATTGTTGAAATTGATCATTTATTCTTTATACTGAGGTATCATTCTTGGTAAGGGCAGGATGCTACTCAGGGTCAGGGTCATACCAGCCTGGACTACATGATCAGAGAGCTCTTCCAGGTCTCTTTTCATGTAGTCCAGGGAGGTACGTCTCAGGTCATTCACACTAACATGAACAATGACAGAGTCATATTTGTACTTGTTCTGGAGTGACCTGAGTGTTTGTGTTATGTGGCGGATTCTGGCTCCCAACAGGCAACTAACAGTAACCTTCTGCTTGTCCAGCCTTCTGAGTAAGACGTCAGTGTGCCTGACTATAGAGTCACCTATTACTAGTGTGTTAGGTATGTTATTTTGCCTTAAGGGCTGTGATTGTGCGGCACACTGATTTTGTGTTTTATGTGTTGTCTGGTTTGTGACGGGAGGTGCAGGTTGTTTGGGTGTCTGCTTTGGAGATCTCTGATGATTTTGCAGACTTTTATTTAGAGCCTCCGAGTATGATTTTGTGTATTTTTTGCCAGTGCTGTTTTAGTAGGTCTATGTGTGGCTGGAGGTGTGGTGCAGGTGTTAACCTTCTCCTCTTGACTGTCTGTTCCAGTCTTGGGTGAAGACAGCTTAGCCTCCAGTTTGGCTGTATATATGCATCTCTCGCAGGAGGAGAGGGTTGTCTGTGTACATGAGGCAGTTGTAACATTGCCTCAGGATACCCAGATTCACCAGCTGGAGTGGAGAGTACACCTGAAATTGCCCTTTGTCATGCCTGCATAGTAGGGTGAGCTGCTTAGTCGCTTGGTTGGTGAGGGGTGAATAAAGAGCCTTGCCCTGCTGGGCAATCAAGTGCCAGGGTATATTAGTGCTTGCTATTAGGTCAGAGGAAGAGCTGGGTTGTAGGATGCTTTCTGAGTGCTTAGGTTGAGAGTTTGACTAGTTTCAAGGGAAAAACTGAAGAGGAGACTTGGTGGAGATGGGAATAATTTAACCATAACTAACCAGCACTGCCCGGGGAGCAAAACCGTGCAAACGTGGTTTTTATAGTAGGGAAATTAAAGAGATAGAAATTAGCCCAAAATGGCCAATAAACTACTAACTTCTGGGCTGGAACCACTCCTCCAGGGACAGACAGGCTGCTCAAAGCTCCCCTCTCTCACAGGTGAACAGAGAAACTTCCTTCTATCCAAGTAAGGTATGGGCAACTCAGAAACTAGTATCACAGCCCTGAATTCAGCACTAGCCTGACAACTGGAATATACTAGCTGAGAAAGGCGGGAAAGAAGGAATTTTTTGTTTGTTTTTTTTTAAAAGATAAGGCAAAAACAGTAAAAAAATACACTTAAAACAGCTTTAAATTAATACAAACGTTCAGAAAAGGCCATCACACTTTAGTGTGTAGTCTACAACAGTTAAACATTATTTAAACAAAAAAACGACTTTTTAAAAGTGCAGGCAGTTAAATAAGTACAATATGTGAAAAAAAACAAGCTTTTACATCACAATAAATGCTGGAAAATCTGCGTTTAGCCGGAAAACAGTTAAGTACAGCAAGAAAGTACAGAAAACTGATACTGAATCACTCCAAAGTCTCTCTTCTAAGCTAGAAGGCTTGTATCAGTTTAAGCCTTTCTAGTGCTACCCAGTAGGTTAGTTACAGGAAAGATGGGAAACAAGCGCAGATGTGGTCCTTTAAATCAGAAAGTTGAAAGTGACGGACAAACTGTCCAAATGGTCAATAAACTACAATTTCTGGGCCCAGAACCACTCCTCTTGTGGTAGACAGGCTACCTAGTGCTTACCACTCCCACTGATAAGCTAGAAGGCTTTCCTCCAACACAGAAAGGCTTGCGGGGCTCAGAAGCTTACGAACAGTTCTGGATACAGCAACTTTGCATCTGGACTAGGCTAGTTACAGGAAAGGTGGGAAACCAGTGCAAGTGCGGCTTTCAAACCAGAAAGTTGAAAGAGATTGAAAAAAACAGCCAATAACTACAATTTCTGGGCCAGGGACCACTCCTCTTCTGGTAGATAGGCTACCTGATGCTTACCACTCCCACTGATAAGCTAGAAGGCTTCCCTCCAACACGGAAAGGCTTGGGGGGGCTCAGAAGCTTACAGAGAGTCCTGGATACAGCAAATCTGTGCCTTGACTTGACTAGTAACAGGAAAGGCAGGAAACAAGCACAAACACAGGCTTTTAAATCAGAAGGTTGAAAGAGATAGAAAAGCTTCCCAAACGGCCAATAAACTATAACTTCTGGGCCAGAAACCACTCCGCCTGTGGTAGATAGATTACCTAGTGCTTACCATTCCCACTGATAAGCTAGAAGGCTTCTCTCCAACAGAGAAGGGCTTGGGGGGCTCAGAAGTTTACCAACAGTCTTGGATACAGCAAATCTGTACCTGGATTACACTAATTATAGGAAAGGTGGGGACCAAATGCAAAATGGGCTTTTAAACCACAAAGTAGAAAGAGATGGAAAAACACCCCAAACGGCCAATGAACTACAATTTCTGGGCCAAAACCCACTCTTCCCGTGGTAGATAGGTTATCAAGTGCTTACCACTCCCACTGATAAGCTAGAAGGCTTCCCTCCAACACAGAAAGGCTTGGGGGACTCAGAAGCTTACCAACAGTCCTGGATACAGCAAGTCTGTATCTGGACCTAGACTAGTTACAGGAAAGGCAGGAAACAAGCTTAGAATTTTTTTTTATACAGAAAAGCAGCTAAAACAGCAGTAAATACAATTCAAATTGCAATGCAGGCCAGCACACCCGAGTGTGAAGCAACACTACAGTAAATACAATTCAAATAAATGCAATTGAATTAACAAATGACTAAAAAACAAGTGCAGAAGGCAATAAATTAGGAGGCTACTAACAAGCAGTAACAAGTGCAGAGTAAGAGCAACTGAACAGATAACAGCACGCAGAACAGCAACTAAGACAGTTACAGTAAGAGCAGCTGAATAGAATATATATTTTATTTATTTATTTATTTATTTTTATTTATTTGAGGGAGGGAACAGAATAGGATTAAGAGGCTACAGGGGTTGTCCTTCACAAATGTTTCTTTTAGGAGTGCCTGAAATCAGAATATGATCTCACTGCACTCAGTTGAGTGAGCAAATAAGATGGGCCCAGAAGGAGTATCCAAATACAAATCTACAAATGACATATGATTATTTACAAAATTCCAGATAGCTGGGCTGGCAGTGTCACATTTCTCCCTTCCCCAAAAACTCAAGCTAGTTTTCAAGTGACCCTTGAGAAATGCTGCTTGAGAGGGTTGAGCCTATCTGGGAATACCTTACCCCATGCCCTGTTTTGAGATTCCAGCTGCCTTGGCATTGCTGACCCCAGCACCGTGCTGCACTGTCACATCATATGCCTACAACCCTAGGCCGAACCATAATTTGGGATTTTCCTGGCTGGCTCCCTGTAGCCATAAATCCCCCTCAGACTCCACCTGCCTTGTACTGCAAATACTTAGCACAAGGGCTTCCCTGTCATAGTAAGGTTTCATCATGTTAACATGGTACAATTTGTGCCCCTGACTCCTGCCTAGCAATTCTACCATGTAGTTAACATCACTGACCTTCCTAACCACCTTGTATGGTCCCTCCCAAGTTGCCTACTGCTTATTGTGTCTGACAGGAATGACAGCCATTACTTGCTGCCCTACAGCATACTCTCTAGCTCAAGCATTCCTGTCATACCAGATGTTTTTCTGCTGTTGGGCTTCTACCAGGTTCTCCTGGGCCATGTCCATGAGTTCCCTGAGCCTTGTCCAGAGGTGTAGGACCTATGCCACAACAGACTCCTTGTGGGATTTACACTCACCCTCCCACTCATCTCTAATCTAATTTACAGGTACCCTCACCCTATGCCCATAGAGCAACTCAAAGGGTGAAAAACCTGTGGATTCCTGGGGAACCTCTGTAAGCAAACAACAGATGGGGCAAATATTTGTCCCACTCCCACTTAAACTGATCTGCAAATGCCCATAGCATGGACTTGAGTGTAGAGTTTAACCTGTCCACAAGACCATTAGTCTGGGAGTAGTAGGGGGTAGTCTTCAGGTGTTTCACCCCACAGTGCTTCCACATACAAGCCAGCAGGACTGACATGAAATTGGCACCTCTGTCAGTCAGTATTTCTTTTGGGAAACTTACCCAGCTGAAAATCTCTAACAAAGCATTTGCCACCTTTTCTGCCTCAATGGAAGACAGAGCCACTGCTTCAGGGTATCTGGTAGCATGATCTACTACCACTAGGGTATATTTTTCCCCTGTGGAACTTTGGGTACTCAGAGGCCTCACAATATCCATAGCTACCATCTGAAATGGCTCCTCAATCACAGGCAAAGCCATCAAAGGAGCTGTCACCTTGTCTGCTGCCTTGCCTACCTTTTGGCACTGCTCACAAGTCCTGCAGTACCCTGTTACATCTCTGGAAATCCCAGGCCAATAGAAGTTCTGCATAATACGTCTCTTTGTATGTTTTATGCCCATATGACCTGCTAAGGGAATATCATGGGCTATGGCTAGAAGTGCCAAATGGTAGGCTCTGGCACTACCAACTGCTGTATTCTCTCTCCCTCTAGCCCTCCCTCATGGGTCCACTCTCTATACAATAACCCTTTGTCCCAGTACACATATTTCCTTTTTCCTTGAGATTCAGGTACCTCACTGGCTACCTCCCTCAGGCCTTGTAATGTAGGGTCTGAGAGCTGAGCCCGTCTCAACTCTTAGTAACTCTTCCCAGCTCCCCTTCCACAGGAAGTCTGGTATTCTCTAACAGAGGTGCCTCACTGTCAGCCTGGGTGCAACGACTCACCTCTGCCCTTGCAGTCACTCTGTCCAAGGGAACATCAGTACCCACAAGCAGCTGTGGCTCACCTTCAGTCTCACTGCTACAGGGTAGCTCCCTCTTTGAAGTAACCACCTCACCAGTCCTGGTTGCAAGTGTGTAGTCTGTCTGGGTCTTCTCCAGGACACCAGACCCACATGCTTGTCTCCAAGCCTGACTGTGTGTAACTGCATGCACACATGGTACTGAATTATCAAAATCATTCCCTATCAGGACATCTGCAGGGATATCCTCAAACACACCTACTTGCTTGCTTCCTTTTAAACCCTCCCAGTCAAGGTAAACCCTAGCCAAAGGTATTTAGAATGGGGTCCCTCCTAAAGCTCTGACTGGAGTAGACTGCCCAAGCAAGCAGTGCTCCTCTAACTATTACAGGCTTCACAATGGTTAGGTCAGAGGCCGTTTCTCTCTTAGCCATGGCGTCTTTCCCATTCACTAAGATAAAATGTAATCTCTTGTGGTAGTTTGGTACCCTTGTTGTCTCGAGACAACCTACTGTTGACATTTTCTCATTTCCACTTACTGGCTCTCCCACCTTTTGTGCCTCATCTTGCCTCTGTGGACATCTATATGCTACATGGTCCCACTGGTTGCATTTAAAACAGTTAACTCTTGGCCCTGGATGTGGCCCTGGACTAGTGGCTTCCCTGCTACTGGCGGACTCTGTTGGGGCAGTCTGGGCTGCCCACCATGTGTTCCCTTAGACCCATAAGCAGCACTGGGTGTCCCTTTCCTGTGCAGTGATTCCCTGCTTGCTAGGTATAGGTCTCCCTTCTTCCCTGACTCATCTACAGTATTGCATTGTCTATCAGCTAACCAGGTTCTCATGTCCTCAGAGAAAGTGCTAAGGGCTTGTTCCTTCACCAAAAGGTTTGTCAGCCCTTCATAAGTGGTGACCTGACATCCACTCACCCACCTATGAGAATAAGTGCTTAGTTCAGCAACATATACACACACACACTTTCATTTGCCTTGCGTTTATGCCCACAAAATTTTTTTCTATAAGTTTCAGGTGTTAACTTAAAACATTCTAGCAAACAGTTCTTTACAACATTATAATTTAAACAATCAGTGTCAGACGGTTTGGAAAGAACAGTTACAGCTTTACCATGGAGTAACGGGGTCAGGAACTGTACCCAGAGCCCTTGGTCAACATTATACTGTTTACATACCCTCTCAAACATATGAATGAAACTATCAAAATTACCTCCCTCTGTAAAATGTGGGAGAAATTTACTGACCTTTGTTGCTTCTGGGATTCGGTTGCTCCTTCCCCATTACCTCCATAACTCTGGTGAAGAGTCAGCATCTCCTTTTCATGCTGCCTCTGCCTCTCCTCCTCAGCTTCCAAGCATTACATTTTCTCATTTCCTCAGACTCAAGATGTCTTAGTCTCTCTGCTACTTCTATTTCCAAAAGTGTGGCCTCTAGCTCAAGTCTCTAACTCCAGATGGATTTTTTAAGTCCTCTGTGGAAAAGCTGAGCTGTCCATTTTCTGAGAGTTGTACATCTCCAAGGCTAGTCTGACTGTCCTCCTGGTTGCTATCCTGTGATGCAGCTGTGACTAAAGTTGCAATCATGTCTGCGTTAGTCAGGTTGGCATACACCAGTCCTTTAGCCTGGCACATCTCAGCCAACTGGCTCCTTGTCAGCTTGCCATACTCTACTGCTGACATGCTTGCCTGCTCTCCCTGATTAACTAGCTAACAAAAACAAAAAAAAATAAAACAATTGTGATAGGAACTCTGAATGTTCACTGCATGGTTGATTGAGAGTACAAACACTCTTTAGTGACCACTGTATACAGGCTACAGGAATTCAATATCCACACCACTACAAGCCAATTAATATGTGATGTGGCTATCTCACCACTATCACCCAATTAATATGTGATGTGGGTATCCCATCACTGTCACCAATTAATATGTGATGCCCCAGCACTGGCCGAGTAATTAAGGAGCCTCAACCCTCACCACTAGCATCAGTAAGAGACATACACAATGGGAGGATGACAAGTACACACACAGTAAAGCACAATTTCCCTTAAGAGCACAAAGAGATCACAGTCAGTCTGGGGCTGGTTTCTCCCTCTTTTTCCAGATCCCAAATAAGACTCCACACTGACACAGCTATAGGGTTAAGATCTCAGCTGAGCGGTAAAGCCAAAACCTTCCACACCCTCTCTGTCCAGCCAGTGCTTCATGTCCCTGCCCAAGTAGCTGACACACACACACACACACAAACACACTTTGAAATTTGATTTATATAGAAACACACACACACACACACTCTTCTGGGAAAGACTGGCACAGGTTTACTAGCTATGCCCCTTTTGCCCAGACTAAAACATAGTTATCACTACCACCAACTAGCTCATTATCAGCTACTATAAGGCCCTTACAAAGGGTGACCAGTTCTACTGTGTAATATTACTATTATCCAAATGGTAAGTGTGACCAAGACTTGCAGGCTATTGGAGTGGCCTATACAGTGTCACCAAATACACATGTGAGTACTCCAAGAGCTTAAATGTCTCTAAACAAACCAGACACAATTAAAAGGTTTAATGTATTTAATAATAAATAATAAAAGAACAAGACAATACTCAATAATGCAACACAGTGACTACAGAGTTCAGAATCACAGGAAATATTTTAAAACAACATTGCATGAACGTCTGAAATAAATACAGAAAACATCTATATTTACTATATTCCTATGTATATCTAAGAGAAATCACTTTTCCCTAGTTACTTACTATTAGCAAGATGCAGGCAGAAGCGCTGATGCGAGGATGTTCCCAGGTCCAAAGACAAATATAAAATGCACAGTCTCTGAGAGAGTTCCCAAATTAATATCAAAACATTACTGCTGGGTCAGCTGGATGACATCACTCTTTGTCACCCGCCTTCAGTTTCCAGGCTAGCAGAAACCAACATCTCTGTATCAAAAATACTTATCCCTCAGATGTGCAGCTACTAGGAAGTCAGAGCAATAAAATCACTTTATATTTGAAACCTAGTAATTATTTCTGTATCAAGACATTAGGAAAAACTTCTAGCTCTGGACATCCTGTCTTCTTGCTGCATTAACTAACTTTTTTTATAGCACATCATAAAGCACTTAATTTCAACTTATGTTCCAGCCTCTACTATCAAAACATACATTTGCACAGGTATATAGTTCATACACATCTCTGTTCTTTTCAGTAGGGTACAATGTGATTACATTCCTGAAGCTTGGTACATAATATACAGTTCAACACACACTTCTGCACCAGTAGTTTAATATCCACATAATATATAGTTCTCTTACATTTGCAAGACAAGCATATGAATCGTATTACTATTCACAAATGACATACGATTTATAACATTCCAGATAGCTGGGCTGGGAGTGTCACATACTCCCTTCAGAGTTTCATTTATTTTTATCAGCTCTGAGCTCACTGAACTTATTTTTTTCATCTAGATTACTGGAATTAATGTCTTCAACCAAAGCTGGAGCTTGATCTACTTTTGCTGTACTGCTGTAGGATTCTTCCCAGTCAGTGTTTTCTGTTCACCTTTTGTGGTTGATTTTCTTTCACGTGCTCTAAATTTCTTCTTTGCTGGCATCCAGGCAGTGCACTTCCTAATCAATAACTGAAATTTACACCATCACCCCTCTCCTACCCCCCCAAAAAATGACTGGCTCTTTTTTCTGAGTTTTCATTTTCACACTGGGAGAGCTGAAATTAAGCTGTTAATCATTGTGCAGCCATCTTGGAAGCCCTAGGCCACAATATGATCTTAAGCATTGTCAAAATATCATGGCGCACAGAGTCAAAACTGCCATGAGATCAAGGAGAATTAGGATGGCATACAGCTGCTGACCTCCTGCAATAAGGAGGTCAAAAACAACCCAAATAAAAATAAATCCCGGTATATGTGAGGCAGAGCACCTCGCTGGCCTTGTTCAAGAGAAATCTTGACCAATGGATGGGAGATCGCAGATATACCCCAGGGATTACCTCAGTGTCACTGCTCGACAGAGGCACAGCAAAATAATGGGTATAGTTCCCCATACTAAAGGGGTGGCGTAAGCCACAAAACTATGGGCTAGGCTTGTAAATGCCCTCGGGCAGATAGCCTAGTATGAACCTATGAACCTATGAACCTATAAGGTATATTTTGGTATTGTTCATAGATCTAAAACTAGACTTAGACAAGCAAAAGAGGTCATGAAATGTCACACATGAATACATCTATTCACAAACTTCCTTCTCGATACCATATCATACAAAAGAACCTAGGGATGGGTCTGGTAATCTTTCAGTCTGTCTGGATTCAACAATGCATTCTTAACAAGAGGGAGTAACAAGGGCTCTTTTACTAAAGATGTAAAAATCTGGTTCTTAACAAGGACCACTTGGTGAGGAAAACTGCTGTTCCTTTGTGATATGAAGCAAGACTTAACCAGAATTTTATAACTACAATTAAGCCTGGAGAGGGTTGGGTGCAAAGATAAAGTAATGAATGTGGTCAAAGTCAATATAACAAAACTCACTTTGGCAAATATCTAGCAATCCGTGGCCATAAATTGGCAACAGGACCACCTAATCCTGGTAATCCATCTGCAAAGAAATGCGATACCTTCTCACATTGGGAGTAGGAAGAAAAAAAAGGACACTTGATGGGTAATGATGCAGGCTGAGCTGTATACCTTGCCTGCCACTTGAAAGACAGCAGCTAGATAATTTAATGCAGCAGAAATCTCCCTGGACAAAAAGGAGCCTTTTTTCTGTGTGACATGCAACATGGTTGGCATTCAGATGAAGTCAGTCCTTTTCCATTGGTGTTTCAGATGCTGTCCTTACCCAGCATGGCACAGCTTATTACCAAACATTGCCTTAGACACAGTAGCAGATCTAGGATACAGACGTACTGACACCACAGAAACTATGGTATTTATCACAGCCCCATTACAGCTTTCAATAAGGTATGTGGATCAAATGCACAAATTCCCTCAAGGTGCTGGTCCATTAGAAAATGGTGCCACAGTCACTATTTTAAACTTATCTATACTGGGCCAGCTCAGAATCACATGGAACTATCTATGGTAGCCCAAGACCAAAGTAAACCATGTGATCGTTGAACCATGAGATGGGTTTCACCACTAAATCACAGGTGTCTTAACCTAGTTTAAAGACCAAGTTCAAAGTGGTCCATATTTCAGGGTGGCATCAGAAACTACTTGGGTGAAGTTGAAAAGTTAAGGAGTTCTATGGTAGTGAGTTTGTTAACCTTGTCACCAATTCAGGCATTAGTATCATCCAAGATTAGCCACCTAGAATTTTTGTGGGTTGCTCTGTGTTATATCAATACATCTAAGAATAAGCCAGGCTTCATTAATTTTCCTTCCACCATTGTGAAACATAACTAAAAAAAAACCATATAAAAACAGGAAAGGTATCAATCCTTGAGTGCAAGCTTCTCAGCTTGTCGAAGGCTTCACCCTCATAACACTACACTCATATGAACTCCATGGTCACACTACTATGGGAAAAGTAGAAAGCAAACCACTGGAGTGGGTGCATCTCCAATAAGCACAAGTCATAATTATTTAACAAACCACAATGAAACAAAATCACATAAAAGTGGCTAGAAAGCAAATGCTGCAAAAAAGTGTAGATATACCATCTGTGTGCATGTGATTTAGCGATGAGAAAACTTGCAGAAGTGTTCCAAAATAACCAGGAACATTGTACACATGGATAAATCTGCAATTTATCCAAGTTCGAAGGGTACTGTTACTTCCAGCATTCACCTGGGACACTTCAGAGTCATCTGGAAAACAGAGGATGACCCCACTTCTGATACCACGCTACCTATGGTGGTGAAGAGCAGAGATCTGGAGGAATGGATGCAGCTACATGAGATTCACAGTTGGTGTCTAGCTACTTCTCCATGAAGAATGCCTAGTATGCCTAATGCTGCAAGTAGGAAACAATGGGTAGCTTGTTCCAGATCAACCAGGCATTAAACAACACAGTTATATGAAGGGTACTATGATGATGTGAGGTATTGCCAGCTATGCCAGACGTAGGGCAGTGGATGTGTAACATGCCAGCACATCTAGCTGGAATTTTGTAAACAATTACATGTCATTTGTATATCAAACTGATTCATACAGATGCTTGTGTTGAAAATGTACTTGTAAAGTTGTTTGTGTTAAAAAATGTATCAACAGTGGGTCCTGATGGTATTGTAACTGAATTAAATGTATATGTTTTAACATACTGGAAGAGAAGTTAATTACAATCCAGCTGCAGCTAACTTTGAAAAAAGTTCTGAAATTAAATTACTGGGCCTAAGCCATAAAGATTGTATCTTACAGTTTTGATTGCAGCCAGAGACAAAATGTCTAGAAAAAAACAAGCACTAGGAAGCCTTATTATCTTTAGCAGTGAACTAACTGCTATTCTGGAAGGGTAGAAGTTTGAAATTGTTTTATGACTTCCAGAAGCTGCATCAGATCTTAGCAAGCTCTGTGAGTGTGTATTACTGACACATATATGCTAAATCCTGGCAGTTCTAACAATGGGGGGTTGCATGGGAACGAGAAGTCAGATAACCAGATGTATGGGATGTCCTTCCGTAATCCATCACTAAAATAATGTTTAATAATAGGTGAGACTGAAGACTCAGAGCAGTCTGTTTTTGTAATCTGACAAGGAAGGACCCCTCACCTACTTCATCCTACCTTGCTCTAGTAAGTAACTAGGGAATAATAATTCTTTATTTCTTTTTTTATTTATTTGCATTTGCTTACCGGGACAGTCCACTGGGCCATCTTGAGCCCATTTTCAGTGGCGGTCTGGTGAGAAAAGCTCCACAATCAAATGACAATTCAAACATACAGAAACATGAAGTACAATACTTTCACTATGAAGTATGATGCATACAAATGCAATACATTCATAAAATGCATCAACATACAGAGAAATTTGGTATATATACATTACAGTGTTGAATTGAGAGAGCAAGGCAGAAATTAATGGTAAAATTATTAGCTTACAATATCAGGGATAAAGTGGTTAGTACAGTAACACAACAGAACTGGATATGTAGTAGCACAGTAACAACAGAACTGGATATGTAGTAGTACAGTAACACAACAGAACTGGATATGTAGTAGTACAGTAACACAACAGAACTGGATATATAGTAGTACAGTAACAACAACTAGATATAGAGTTAGGATATCCAGGTTGCCCATGTTGCAATAAAGTGTGAGTGCTAGACAGTTAATTGAGTCCTCAGATTCACTATAAATAAACAGCTATAGTGATTGGTATTAGTTCTGTAGAAATTTACCCCTGAGATCACTTCAGTGGCTCTACTAGACAGAGGCCCAGGAAACTAATTTAAAAGGGAGGTGAAAGCCAACACATTCTGATAGGCTTATAAATGCCCTTGGGCAGATAGCCTAGTACCTACCTATGAACCTAAGAAATGAAATAATTGAGAAAGGGTCAATAAAGGTCCATCCTTTGCACACAAACACTCCAAAGTAGTAAAATAGATTTATTGTCACAATAACACCAGCTTAGTATGCTAGGTAAATCGCCCCTCTTGTCTGACATGTATAATACCTTTCGCTGTCATGTTAATGCTATTATTTAGACTGGGTATGCATAATTCACTCCGATTTGGCACCCACTTACACAGGGACAATGTCCATACACATAAGTTGCAAGCTTTTTCCTTGCCCATACATTTTTAGTTTGAGCAACTCCTTTCACAAATATATTCTTCAAGTTTGCTCCCCTCCTATAACTGAATTTCAGGGGCTCATGGAAAACGTTTAAGCTATTGGGCATGATTTTAAATATATTCCAATATTTTTGTACAATTTTCCTTATTTTATTTGTATCTTGATTGTATCTCATCACAATATAATGGGCATCCTGTCCATAATTCTTTTTAGTTTGTACTTCACTTGCTTCTACAATACCCCTCCCACTACCAACATATTCATCTGTACCTTCTTGGTAGGCGTAGTTTAACAAGGGAACATATTTCGTACCCCACCCTTGCATAATCTCATTTTTAATAGACTGTACTAGCTCAACACAATAAATCCTTTTTTCAAATAACCTACCTATAAATTCAATTTCTTCAACTAAATCCTCTCTCTTAGATGTCATTCGACCTGCACAAAATATCTGTTCTTTTATAATATTCCTCTAAGTGATGTGGAGGATTGCTCTCATAGTGTAAATAGGTGTTAGAAAAATATTTTTCCTAAATATTCTAGAACCTAACTTCCTGTTAATAATACCCTTATCTTAGCATCAAAGTATTCCACTTCCATCTCCCCCACATGATGTGTGAATTTTAAAAATTCAGTAGTAGATTCAAGGTAATTAATAAATTGAGCTATACTTTCAACTGGCCCGCTCCATACCACCAGTACATCATCCAAGAAGCATTAGTATCCTTTAATGTACTTACAATAATTAGAAGTAAATACAAAATGCTTCTCCCAGTATAACATAACATTAGCATACACAGGGGACACGAGCCCCCCATAGCGACCCCCCCAAGTTGCTTACAGTATTCACCCTGAAAGAATACAAAATTATTCCTTAATATAATTTCCATGTTCTCAATAACTAACCTTAGGTCCATTGCTGTTAAAAACCCCATCTCTAAGCATTTCCTCAAACCATCTTAATCCCAGTTCCTGGGGAATTACCGAAAATAAATCTTTCACTTCAATAGTGTCAAAACAAAATACATCTCCATACTCAACATTTTTAATTTTACACAGAAAATCCCAAGAGTCAATTAATATATGATCATATAAGGTATAAAAAGGTTTAACATCCGAAAGCACCCCCAAAGGTTGAGTCTTTGACCCTCCAGAAGGTACTACAGGCTTAAGTGGTGGATCATTAACATCTTTGTGTGTCTTCGGTATTCCAATGTTTTCTTAACCATAAAAAATTATACAATTCATTTTTAATGGTTCCCTGCACTAAATTGTCTTCTAGTAACCAGTCAATTTTAGTATAAGCCACTTCTATTTTTCCTCTTGGTACCGGAGAATATCTACTATCAATGTATAATAATTCTGGCATTTTGCCACTATAGTTGACCTGCTCCATTAAAACCACCCCACCCCCTTTATCTGGTTTCATAATCCTGATTTCAGGTTTAGTAACCAGTGCTTGTAATATTTTCTTCCTCTGTTAAATTCCCTATATACCACCATTTTGTGTTCAAAAATGTTTTAACTTAATTTTCAACAAGCACACTAAAATTATTAAGAATGTTGTGTAGTGGAGGTTTCATAGTAGTTTTCTTATAAAGCCTACCTTTAGGGGGTCCAATGCACCCATCTGAGAACATCTCTTTTAGGTTTAAATTCCTTATCTTAATGCCCAACAAGGTCTCCCATCTTTTACGTTTTTTAGCAGGAACAAAATTAAAGCCTTTTCCAAAAAGTTCAAAATGGGTTTTCTGTAGGGTAATGTCGGTATAATTAAAGATATGAAGGTCATTGTGGGTGTACACAAAACCATAATTTTCTATTTCATTGGCCTCCAAATCTTGCTAAGGGCCAGTTAAAAGCATAGCTCAATTTATTAATTACCTTGAATCTACCACTGAATTTTTAAAATTCACACATCATGTAGGGGAGATGGAAGTGGAATACTTCGATGTTAAGATAAAGATATCAACAGGAAGCTAGATTCTAGAATATTTAGGAAAAAATATTTTTCCAACACCTATTTACACTATGAGAGCAATCATCCACAACACTTAAAGAGGAATATTATAAAAGGACAGATGGCTCGTGCGGCTCGAATGACATCTGAGAGAGGATTTAGTTGAAGAAATTGAACTTATAGGTAGGTTATTTGAAAAAAAGGAAGTATCCTGTTGAACTAGTGCAATCTATTAAAAATTAGATTATGCAAGGGTGGGGTACGAAATATGTCCCCTTGTTAAACTACTCCTACCAAGAAGGTACAGATGAATGTGTTGGTAGTGGGAGGGGTATTGTAGAAGCAAGTGAAGTACAACATAAAAAGAAGGATAGACAGGATGCCCATTATATTGTGATGAGATACAATCAAGATACAAATAAAAGAAGGACAATTGTACAAAAATATTGGAATATATTTAAAATCATGCCCAATAGCTTAAAAGTTTCCCATGAGCTCCCGAAATTCAGTTATAGGAGGGGGAGCAAGCTTGAAAATATATCTGAGAAAGGAGTTGGTTAAACTAAAATTGTAGGGGCAAGGAAAAAAAGCTTGCAACGTGTGTGTGTGGACATTGTTCCCAGTGTAAGTGGGTGGCAAATCGGAGTGAATTATGCATACCCAATCTAAATAACAACATTAACATGACAGTGAAAGGTTATTATACATGTCAGACAAGAGGGGTGATTTACCTGGTATACTAATCTGGTGTTATTGTGACAATAAATCTTTTATTTTACTACTTTGGAATGTTCTATTGTGTGCAAAGGATGGACCTTTATTGACCGAGTGACTGCCTGTTGCTGTTTGATTCCTGGTTACTAGTTTTGGTGTGTATTCAGCAGATTCACCCTTTGTGTGTTGGTTTTAATTGAGAAAGGGGTTACAGTAGAGGATAGTAGAGGCTAGTGATCTTTAGATCAGTCAGGAAAATATAGTGAGATTAGTTAAGTATTGTTCTTCTGTAACTGTGTGAACCTGTCCACCTGTGCTATTTTTAATATTGCCTATGATTGAAACTATTGTATTTATTGTAGAGATATTTAGTATTTTTATGTTCTTTTCTTCTCTGAGTACTTATAAATATTTGGTGACAGCTCTAGCCACTCCTGAAAGCCTTACTGCATTGGTCAAACACTATCATTTGTATTAATATTAATTTCACTCAGTATAATTGGGTACCCTTGCAAGAGCCTTAGAGTAGCTGGCTTTGGAGTGTCTGGTGGTGATTTAACTGCTTTATAGTCTGGGCAGAAGAGGACATAGCTAGTAAATCTGTGCCAGCCTTTCCCAGGTGTGTATGTGTGAAAATTAAATCTCAAAAAGGGTGTGTGCCTCAGCTGCTTTGGGCAGGGGCACGAAGCACTGGTTT
Source organism: Protopterus annectens (assembly GCF_019279795.1). NCBI lineage: Eukaryota > Metazoa > Chordata > Ceratodontiformes > Protopteridae > Protopterus > Protopterus annectens. The sequence continues at coordinate 1,952,602,805 of NC_056743.1, read as the reverse complement.
CACAGAGAGAGGTAGAGAACTTGGCTTGCTGAGGTCTCAACTTTATAGCCGTGCCAGTGGGGAGTCTTAGTCCGAGGGCTGGCTTCTCTGTCTGCCTTCTTCAATGAGCATGTTCCCTGTGTGCTCTTAAGGGAAATTATGCTTGATGCAGATAGCTGCATCTGGAAATACTGAGAGTATCCATTTTTGTTCCAAGTAAACTTCTCTCTCCTGTGCCAACAGTGAGGATTCAGACTACATGATTACTGGCCCAGAGTGGGGAGGTTGGATGCTGCAGGCACTACAGGACATGTCTTGCCTCATGGTTGAAGATGGCAGTCCGAATCTCGAGGTACCACCACCTGACAAGAAGAACCCCTTTTTTTATAAAGTATTCTGCTTTGGGCAATGGATGTATAAGCCCAGTCTGGGCAACCCTTCAAAATTCATGGTACATCTAGAATGACAGCCTCCTACTTATACCTTGTGACTCCTGGTTATCCTCAGCATACTACTAAGAAAACCACGGAGTGTATCCAAGGGACAGTCAAAGGGCTGTATGAGCTCACAAAATAGGATGATCTCATAACAATATGTAACTAATAACAATGCAATGTTTGCTCTGAGAGTGCTGTTGGAGAAGTACAGAGGTCAGAAGGAGTTGCATTGTGTCTTTGTGGACTTAGAGAAAGCATATGACAGGGTGCCTAGCGAGTTGTGGTACTGTATGAGGAAGTCGGGAGTGGCAGAGAAGTATGTAAGAGTGGTACAGGATCTATACGAGGGTAGTGTGACAATGGTGAGGTCTGCAGTGGGAGTGACAGATGCGTTTAAGGTGGAAGTGGGATTACATTAAAGATCAGCGCTGAGCCCTTTCTTATTTGCAATGGTGATGGGCAGGTTGAAAGACGAGATCAGACAGGAGTCCCCGTGGACTATGATGTTTGCAGATGACATTGTGATCTGTAGTGAGAGTAGGGAACAGGTTGAGGAGACCCAGGAGAGGTGGAGATATATTCTAGAGAGCAGAAGAATGAAGGTCAGCAGGACTAAGACAGAATATGTGTGTGTGAATGAGAAGGGGGACAGAGGAATGGTGAGGATGCAAGGAGTCGAGTTGCCGAAGGTGGATGAGTTTAAATGCTGTCAAATGTTAAATGTATCAGGAGTGATTTGTGGCAGACGAGTACCAGTAAGAGTGAAATGGAAGGTCTACAAGAGGGTAGTGAGACCAGCTATGTTATATGGGTTGGAGACAGTGGCACTGACAAAAAGGCAGGAGTTAGAGTTGGACATGGCAGAGTTAAAGATGTTAAGATTTGCACTGGGTGTGACGAGGGTGGACAGGATTAGGAATAAGTATATTAGAGGGTCAAGCCCTGGTTGGACAGTTTAGAGACAAAGCCAGAGAGGCAAGATTGCATTGGTTTGGACATGTGCTGAAGAGGGATGCTGGGTATATTGAGAAAAAGGATGCTAAGGATGGACCTGCCAGGTAAGAGGAAAAGAGGAAGGCCTAAGATAAGGTTTATGGATGTGGTGAGGAATGGACATGCAGGTGGTTGGTGTGCACAGAGCAAGATGCAGAGGACAGGAAGAAATGGAAACAGATGATCCACTGTGGCGACCCCTAATGGGAACGGTCGAAAGATGAAGAATAAAATAATGAGATATCAATGAGTAGAGTTATTAAAATGTGGCAGAAAATGGCAAATGCAAAGCAAATGCAGTATAAATGGACTGGTAGAAAACAAATCTGTATTCCTTAGCTGACATGCAGTAAGGCAGAGCAGTCATTAGTGGGAAGTGGTATCATTCTCTGCCACTGTACCACGTGAAAATCACTCAGTACCCCATCCAGAAGCATGACACCATCCCATGCTACTCCAGCCACAATAACCTCTGTTACTGCATGCCATCAATAAAAATGAGTTTTGGAAAATCTATTGGTAGGGCTATCCTAATGGTTTCAAGATGGGACATGCTGGGAATAAGGGAAACAGATGAGCAGCAAAAGAAGTAGCATATGTACTAAGAGACTCACGGAAGTAAATGAAAAATTTAAGTGAGCAGGAGGCCCCTGTGATTACTCTGACTTAGGCCACAGCAGGCTGAAGAGGCAACGAGGGAGGTCAATAATTCTGAGTCTCAAGAGATTGGTCACAATGGTAAGCTCCCTTTGGTGCATAATTATAATACAGTGGGACCACTGAAAAGGTCTGATGGGTCACTGGTACAAAATGCACAACAGGCATTATCGTCCTTACAGAGAACCATGGAGTGCTGAACAGTTGAGAAATAAATATACAAAGGGTTGCCTCTGGCAACCAAGATAGTGTTTTCCCCTATATAATGGAGAGGTCAAGTCTAGCAGCATATTGTATATATTGTGGCATTAAACTAGCTATTGTTTCTGTGTGTTAGTTTTAGAATATTATTATTCTGCAATGTAAACAGATCAGCTAGTGTATCACATCCAGATAAACATGAGGAATGCAAGCCTGTATTTTCTAAGACAAACTGTTGCTAAAATGTGAAAAATAAAAACTAACATGTTAAGATTCAGGCAATGAGTCAGATCACAAAGTGTCAGCGAAATTAACTGCTGCCACATCTCCACCATACAGCTATGGATGCACGGATTAAAATGGTGTGTATATAAAGTGTATGCAAATATGCAAACCTCCCCTCATACTTTTAGTCTGTCTAGAGATGATGAGAGCAAGCATTAATGACTAAAAAATACATTTCTATTTTGAGAGACTGGCTTCTGCACTGATTTAGTTATAAACACATGCACGTTACCATGTTTTCAGTATTCTAGTGTCCTGAAACATTTTTATGTCTTAGAAAATAAGTGCATACTTCCCACAGCATCATGACAAAGTGAGTTTTACTGTTTTGCACACATTTCTGTGATTTCTTCAAGTGCACATTAGGAAGAAAGTATAATTGTGCAAGAACTTACCATGTGTTCTACTTATCACTGTTGTAGTTTTCCAAACAGATGGGTTATTGCCACTGAAATCTGGCCAGGCTATCAAAGTCTAAACCTTCCATAACTCATACATCCAATGTATGACCTCAATAAATACAAAACTGCCAATTGCAAAAAAAAAAAAAAACTAAACAGATAAAATAAAAATAAAAAAAATGCAAACTAAGATAAAATAAAATAAAGTGCCGACCAAACAAGACTATAATACAAAAACTTTAACAACAAAAGAACTGGTAAGCGCTTTTGCGATGAACACACCGCTTCATCAGACAACAGTTGAACCTACAATCATTTAAATAAAAGCATCTAACCAATAGAAATAAGACATAATGCAGTGATGTCATACATTAAAAAACATTAAATACAATACAATTGTGTTGAATAAATGGAAAAGAAACCATGTTAAATATATGCAAAATAAAAACTAGTATACATAAAAATACATATATTTATATTTAATGTTTCAAAGAACGTCCTTTTAAAAATGGTTTTAGTGTAGAAACACCATTCAAACCTGGTGGTCTTTCATATTAAGCAACAAAATCCATCTCTGCTCAGCTGTTTCAGTACGATTCAAATAATCACCACCCCTCAAACCTATGTCTAAAATATGAACAAAAAAATCTAAACTCATGTTTGCAATCAGAATTCATAATATGTAAAGCTAGAGCATTATTATCTTTTTTGTTTCTTATATCTCTCTGATGCTCAAGGATCCTATCTTTAAAGTATCTATTAGTTTTGCCTACACGGAAAACATAACAAAAGTGACAGAAAGCAAAGTAAACCAAATTAACTGTCTTACAATCTGCATAGAAATCTACATTAATAGTAAAACCTGAAGATGGATGTAAAAAAGATGAACTATGAACATATTTGCAGGCAGAACAATTCCTACATGGGAATGTACCAATTCTATTAGATTCAACTCCCATATTGTTTGCAGATGGTTTGCAACAGAGATGATGTTTCAATGATTTATTATTTCTAAAAGACAAACATGGTGTAGTTCCAATGCTGTCTCTCAATTCAGGTACACTATTTAAAATTTTCCAATTAGCCTTAATTATAATACAATAATCATTAATATCGCTAGAATATTGTAATGGTACCCTAAATATATCATTAGTATATTCTTGCTGTCTCTATACAGTATGGGTATCATATTTGCTTCCATGCTTCTAAAATACAATTATCTACCTCTGATTCATGGTAGCCTCTATCCAAAAACTCTTGTTTAAGGGAGGAGAGGGCTACTTGTGCAGAGTCATCATTGTGTAACCTAAGTATTCTATAAATTTGTCCTTTTAGCATATTATGGGGTATGTGTCTTGAGTGCATACTCTTTTTATGCAAAAGAGCATTTTTCCTAGTAGGTTTTCTATATAAACTAGTACAAAGAGTATCCAAAGCAGACTTATCCAGTTGTACATCTAAAAATTCCAGATGATTGGAAGAATAAGTGTACATAAATTTTAAAAAGTGGGTGGTATTATGCATATACTCTATAAATTCTGCTAACTGATTTGCAGTACCTCCCCACAGCATAAAAATGTTGTCAACGAAAGAAACATACCAAAGCATATGCTTAAAATATACATTACTGTGTGTCAATAAACTAACATTTTCCCGTTGTGCTAATGCTAGGTTGGCGTAGCTATTCGTACAACCAGTACCCATAGCTACGCCAACTTTCTGTAGAAAAAATTCTTGATCAAAAATAAACATTATTTTCAAGGACAATCTCTAATAAGGAACATAAAAGTTTAACTTTGTTGTCTGAAAAAACATCTTTACCATTTAAAAATTCTCTAATATTATTGATGCCTCAGTCGTTAGGAATGACTGTAAATAAAGATTCTATGTCAAGTGCAACAAACATATATTCCCGATCTATGGTCAATACTCTGTCGTGTAATCTTTCTAAAAAAGATTTAGTATCTTTCAAGACACTGTCACATGAATTTAAAAGAGGATGTAAAGTTTTCTCTATATAAATTGATAATGGCTCCGTGCACCAGCCTGTTGCAGATACTATCGGCCTCATAGGTGGAATAACCCGATTCTTATGAATTTTGGGGAGGCCATAGATCATAGGAATCAATGGGTGATCAATATTAAAAATTTTAAAAACAGCCTCATCTATCAGACCAGTCATGAGAAGGTCAAAAACTAAATGAGACTTTTTCAATTATATCATTCACTACATATCTAGGAATCCACTGACAGGTATCAACATCATATAAAAGCACTTTCATTTGGTTAAAATACAACTCTTTGTCAAGAACTGCAATGCCGCCACCCTTATCGGCCAGTCTAATTTCTAAGGAGTGCATATTCTTCAGCTCTTGCAAAGCTAAATAATCTTCAGAAGACATATTACAAAAAGTAGACATTGCCATGCTGAAATAAATTTCTAAATTCAGCTTCACATAAATCAATGAATGTTTGTATGGTAGGATGAGGTGGTGGTATAAAAGTACTGGGTTTCTTAAAAGAATCAAACACATTGTTACTACTAGTAGAAAACATTGTTTTCAAAGTCAATGACCTACTTAGTAATCTCAAATCCTTCAACATTTCAGCTTGGTCTGCTCATTTGGCTGAAATGAAAGAAAGCCCTTTGTTTAACAATGAAACCTGGGGTGATGTTAACTGTAAAGAAATGTTATGGATCAAACCTGAGTCTAAAATCATTGTTTCTTCATCACCTGCTGCATTCTGTCTACATTCTGTTGTCACTGCAGCCTCCCCTTCCTGCCCACACTTCTCGACCTGCTCCTGATAGGGAGTGCTGTAGAAGAAAAGCCATTGCCGATTTGTCTGGTGCTAAAAAACCCTAAGAGTTGACAATACTCTTACCATCATCATGGTGTGATGCAGAAGGTTGTACTTCCATGATAACTTTATTATTAATAAATTCATTAGATGGCCTTAGATCTGATGCATGCTGCCCCAAATTAAATGTAGTACTAGCATTTTGTAGTGAAGTATCTGATCTTGTAGATAATATATCTCGTGGAGTAGCCATTAAGGCCTGCATACTCAGAGCTGTGCTATTACTCAAACACTCATTCAGGGATTCATGATGTGTACGATTGGTGGCAGGCTCTGACGATGGTGCAGCAAACAATCGTGGCCAAGCAAAAAACGCATTATCTTGGAAATCGCGGATCTCTCTCGCTGCAGTTTCTTAACTTTGGCTGATTGAAGCCGTTTTTCATATGAGATAATATTCTCATTCAATACATCTAGCTTATCAGCTATGATGTCTAAAGAAAACTTGTTAATTTGCTTCTCTTTTTTCAAGATGACTGAAAGTAAATCTTTCTCCACAGATAGAAAGAACTCCAATAATAAATGAATGTACTCGGCACTGAATTTCAGATTAAGTAGTTGCCATTTCCTGAGAAGCTCAGGGTAGGTATCGCCATAGCTAGGCATGTTTAAGACCCGGAGTCCTCTCGGAATAACTTCATGCTTCAATGATGCTTCCAAATGCAGATGTTGCCATTGTAAATGTTTGTATTTGTACAGCTTGTTCTCCAAGTCTCGGAAGCTCTGCATAAAATCCATATACCGATCACTTTCAATAGAAGTTCTAACTGACTTTGTAATAAACGTAGTATCCAGAAGTGGATTACAACGGACATTTAAAATACGTGCTAAACGGTCAGAACCAACGACTGCGACATTATCCAAGTTACAAGGAAGTTCAACATTGGCAGTATCAGCCATTGCCCCTACTCTGAGTAACAGAAATACAGAAATAAAGTAAAAACCACAGTACTTAATGTTGTACGACATCACTGCATCATGTCTTATTTCTATTGGTTAAACGTTTTTATTTAAATGATTGTAGGTTCATTAACTGTTGTCTGATGAAGCGGTGTGTTCATCGCGAAAGCGCTTACCAGTTCTTTTGTTATTAAAGTTTTTGTATTATAGCCTTGTTTGGTCGGCACTTCATTTTATTTTATCTTAGTTTGTAATTTTTTGTAAGCTACTGACCTTCACCCTACATCTGTGGTTTTTACTTTAAAAATAAAAAAACATCCGAACACTGATATCCGGAGAACACCGTTTAATGCCTTAAAAAACAACAATGACTGAGCGCTTTCGCCTTTGAACAAATAAGGCTTCATCAGAGTCATTTTACAAGTAAAAAGTACACGTATATAAAAATTAAAAATGTTTTGAACCAATCACAATACGCTTTTTAGCTCAAATGTAACCAATCATTTATCAAAACCTCATTCTAGTTTGCATATCAATTAAAAGAACAAAACAGCATCCTAAACCTACTACTACATATGTTTAAGCCCATATAAAAATGTATCCGTACATTGTAAATGCTTGTGCAAAGTATAAATGCAAAACATGTATATATATTTTTAATTTCACAATGTATAAAATAAAATACCACTAAAACCTCAAGATACATTTATTTTAATGTATTTTATAACAAATCAATTTAAATCGCATTAGCCCTTTGTTTTAAAATTGGGAGGAGGGTAATATAGTCATTTAGTGCTGGTGGGGACATGGCAGTTAACCTTAATTGCCATCTAACCTCCTTAGCCTCTACTTCAAGTTTGCCATTACCCCCCCATCAAAATAAACCTGATCAATTACAAAGAATATAAATCTTTTAAAATTGTTACAGTGCATACTATGCAAGGCTACGTCATTGTGTACATTTCTCTCTCTTATTTCCCTTTGATGTTCAGCTATTCTATCCTGGAATCTATGTATGGTCTTTCCCAACATAGTACCCCAGGCATGCTGTACATGTTGCCAGATACACCACCGTTTTAGTGTTGCAGTTACATTTGCCCGGGCATGCTAAGGTCTAATTGTAGCCACTCACTGTAACACAGGGTCCATCATTGATTAACTTACAGTACTTACAACTTCCACATTTGTACATCAGGGATTGATGTCACTCGCCTCTTATCACCTTCAATTATATTTTTGTTTTTACCTCGGCTATATACAACCCTAGGTTTCTCACCAATAACTAATTTGGTCTCCCCATCCATACAAATTTGCCATGATTTGTTCACACTCTCAACTAAAAAAAGATGCCAAATGGTTATACCCAAGTATTAAAGAATCTTGACTATTATTTTTCCTTGGTATTTTTTGTGGTACCTTTCAGTGGTTAGTAGAATGGGGCAAAAACAAGTGTCTCTTTTTCTCAGCGCTTCCTTCCTAACCTTGAGCAACAGTTTTAATGGGTCACCTCTGTCTCTAAACATTCCTACCAAGATGTGCATCTCTTCCTTGAAGGTCACATTATCACTAATTAATCAAGTGAGTGTCACCATTTGACCTTTCACTATACTGGTTATTACGGTTAACTACAGAGTTATTTGATGGTGCTAAGCTGTAACTGCTGTTCAGAATTCCTAAATGTTTTGAGAGCTAGCTAATGTTCTAACTTACAAACTGCTTGTTATTTTTATCTTGTTTTATGACAGTAGAGCTTTAATTGTTGAATATATGTCAGGCATCCTGTTAACTGTTTTGCAGAGGTTATTCATGTTCTGATTACATTTGTAAGCATTCCTATGGCATGCTACTGTACTTAGAAGACTTATAGGCTGGACTTTACAATTCCTTTTATAGAAGGCTAAGTGAACACAGTTCATGTTACTGTTAGTTCATACTGAATAACATAACTCTAGAATTATTGTCTTAGAACCATACTTTGCTTTGTGCATTATATCTTGTATATATTCACTGCTGAATTATACAGCTATCACTTGACTTAGCAGCTACATGTTACTGCTGTTAGTCTGTGGTTTTACAGAGCTGATACTGTATCCAGTATAATCAATTTTAATTATAATGTATGCAATATAATCCATTTTAATTATAATGTATCCAATATAATCCATTTTAATTATAATGTATGCAATATAATCAAATTAGAATGTATGCAATATAATCCATTTTAATTAGAATGTATGCAATATAATCCATTTTAATTATAATGTATGCAATATAATCCATTTTAATTATAATGTATCCAATATAATCCATTTTAATTATAATGTATGCAATATAATCAAATTAGAATGTATGCAATATAATCCATTTTAATTAGAATGTATGCAATATAATCCATTTTAATTATAATGTATGCGATATAATTCATTTTAATTATAATGTATGCAATATAATTCATTTTAATTATAATGTATGCAATATAATCCATTTTAATTATAATGTATGCAATATAATTCATTTTACTCTCCATCTCCATTCTTTGCATGCTCTGCACTTCACATTCTTGTAACCTTTGCACTAATTCTGCCTTATTTACCTTTATTTTTTGGTTTGCATAGGTTTCTTTCCTGTGTGACCCCCCCCCCCGCCAACTGGGATTAACTGCATAAAGCAATATCTACCTTCTCCACTGAAGCTGGCTATCTTAACTAAGTAAGACCTCTGGGAAGCAAGACCCTGACTTCCTCCAGCTTTTCTATTGTAATAGGTGAATTACAATTTAGTTTGTGTAAAGTGGTGAGGCTTAAAGGTGTATGCACAACAACAATGACGGGATCCAGCCAACTGCCACTAGACTGGGCCATAATACCTTGAATCAGCCTTACACTCGCACAGTGTTCCAGTCCCAAGCATTTACTGTTCATAGATTCATAGATTCATAGATTAGTACTAAGCTAACTGCCCTTGCGAGCCATTTTAAGCCTAGCCAATCATCCCTTGTGAGACTCAAACCCTGCACCTTGTGTTTGTAAGGCAAACACCTTAACCATTAGGCCACCCTCCCAAGTTTTGCTTTTACTTTAATTATAGTTTCTATACTAATCACAACACTCTCCATAACTGCCAAGCAACCCTGTTTGTGTGCTTGCAGTGATAATTATTTAAAGTATTCCACAGCTACTCAGATCAGTCTTTTGTTAGCTAGTGATATTCTTAAGGTTATTCCTCACCTTACACTGATAGTTTTTCAGCCCTTCTCCCTGTGGGGGCTGGAACCACTTCCCCTCCCTGCCCCCATTCCCGCCATCCCCCCCACATCATCATCCTTACACCTAACCTTACCTCTCCCACACCTCTCTTCCACCTAACCTATAACCTCTTTAATTATTTCCTACAGTCATACCTTACCTCTTAACTAATCTGCCTGCCCACACATTATAAATAGGGCCATATAGTGTTATCACACTACATTCAACCACCATTATGTCCCTCACTGCTTCTTCTATGCTCTCACGGTCTCTGTCCTAATAATAATTACAACCTTCCAGATACCCAACATACCTCCTACATCCACCTGTACAACCACCATACATAACCCACAATTACCAAGTTACTCAAATATCCACCCTAACGTATTCACAGTTAATACCTTTGTACTATCCAAAGTAAAAATTATACCTCTCCACAGACACCCCCATTATCACACCACCACCAGCAACTATACAATTTTCAAGAAAAAACTAAGTATAGCTCTCATAATTTGGCAAAACATTATATCCCAGTGTGGTGATGTACATCCCAACCTAGGTCCAACCCACCCCAGCCCTAGCAAACTTAGCAAATCTCTCTTGCTGTCAACCATAAATCTCCAAAGCCTTAGAACAAGATACAAGAACTCCAGGCATGGATTTCACAAAACAACCCTGATATTATAGCAGCTACAGAAACCTGACTGAAATCATATGTAAAAAACACGAAGCTTCTCCCCCCAGGCTACTCATGCTTGAGAGCCGATCGGCCGAACAAGTGAGGAGGAGGAGGAGGAGTAGGAATACTCTTCCCTTGCAAATATACATTAATTCCCTACTCAAAACCAACACCCAACTCCTCCCCAGCCAAAGTACTAATCTCTATATTAAAACTGAACAACCATAAAAACATTTGCATAATTGCTCTGTATATTCCTCCAGGAAACATACCAATATTAGAAAACATAATTGCCTGGACTTCACAAAACAGATAATGAAACCATCATCTTAGGTGATGTAAACATTGATTGACTAGACATTGCCCACAACAATCGCTCAAAAAACATAAACCTTTACAAATTCACCCATCACCAGACCCCACAAAAATAATATTTGGGGCTCCGCAATAGACTGGATATTAGTGTCCCATCCTAACAATATCATCACTGCAGGCATACTACCCAGTACCATTAGCGACCACCACCCAGCATATATCCTTCGCAAAACCACCCCAACCCCAGGGCAACACCAATACAAATAAACCAGGAATCTGACTAAGTTCCAACCATCCATATTTAATGAAACCTTAGCTAAAGTAAATTGGGAACCCCCAAATCCCTGCCACTAAACAAGGCTGTTGAGTTCTTTAACTCAACATTCCTAGACATCCTAAATAGGCAAGCACCCACTCGCCAAAATCAAAACATAACCATTCAAGTTGGCTTTCAAAATCCACCAAAGAAGTCATTCCAAAAAATTCTGGTCCTCCATCAGCCATCTATTACACCCAGGCTCTCAAAGCAACCCATCCCCTGACCCACACAAAACCTCTACCGAACTTGCCACCCTCTTCAGTTCCTACTTCATTGACACCATAGCTAACCTAACCACCTTTCCTACAGTTAACACCACCACCACCAAGACAGCTAATGACCAAACCATCCCAGAAAACAATCCTACACACAACTCTAACCTAAAATTCTCCCCCATACCCATTCCCACAATTAAAAAACTTTTACTTAAGCTTTACTTAGCCCCTGACAAAATTCCTCCATACTTTCTGGAACTAGCTGCAAACTCTATAGCTTATCCCATCAGCATACTTATTAACAGATCAATTAAAGAGTCCCCTGTCCCACACATCTGGAAAAAAAAAATTCATTCTCCCCTTACACAAAGGCGGTACCGACACAGACACCACAAACTTTTGACCCATAGCTATTCTCTCACCCCTCTCTATAATACTGGAAAAATGCATCCATGCCCAACTCCTCAACCACCTGCTTGAAAATCAAATTCTGTCACCCACTCAGCATGGTTTCAGACCAGAACACAGCACCACTACAGCCCTCCTCTCCTTCCTTGATGCAGCTAACTGGGCATGGGATTCTGGTAAAATAATCGCTTCTCTTTTCCTCAACCTCTCCAAAGCTTTCGAGACCATTTCCCACACTATCCTCCTCTCTAAACTATCACGTCTATATTACCTTATCATACAATGAAAATAGCGAATGTTGTTTCATCGTACCACAAAATATCGAACATACGGAAAGTACAGTTTTGTACCTACCATAAATGTAGATGTTAGAGTGCTAATACAGCTGCTGTCATAACAGATGGGTTATCCTGCCGTCAGGCGGGTCCTCGGTCGGCCAAATTCCAAAGACTAGGTCCGGCGTCGGTTGTCGTCACTTCTTCCCTGACGTCAGTGCGGCAGGGGTATAAAAGAACCAGCAGACGCCATCTTCTTCAGTTTTTCTTGCCCCAGATGTCAGGTGCCCCCAGAAGGAAGGCAAAACAATCTTATGTAATAATGCAATATAGAATAATCAAAAAAACAGTAGTTTGCAAGCAAATACACCATAAAAGAATACCCCAATCAGGTTGTATGAGAAGGTGTTTGTCATAAGGCCTGTCCTAAGAGGGGATGGAGGGAGGGAAACCTGGACTGCAGCTGTATTAGCACTCGAACATCTACATTTATGGTAGGTACAAAACTGTACTATGTTCATCGTGCATACAGCTGCAGTCATAACAGATGGGTAGAATCCCAAAGCTAAAAAGGGGTGGCAGGCACTAAGTGTAACTAGGAGGAGCAAGGATGCCCTGCAAGACTGCTGTGGCAAAGCCCGCTCTAGATTTAGAGTAAAGTGGAAGGTGATAGTGTTTGGAGAAAGTGTGCACAGAACTCCAAGTGGCTGCTTCCAAAATGTCCTTGGTAGGACCCCCCCCTGAGGAAAGCTGCAGAGGTAGCTGTGGCCCCGGTGGAGTGGGATCTGATGCTTGAAGGCACAGTTTTTCCATGAAATGAGTAACAAAAGCGTATGCAGTGGGCTATCCATTTTGAGATAGTCTGTTTGGAGATGGCCTTTCCTTGAGCACCTGTAGCATAGGACACAAAGAGTTGCTCGGATTTTCTGAATGGCTTTGTCCTGTCCAAATAATAACAAAGTTGTCTGTGAACGTCCAAGGAATGTAGTAGTTTTTCCCCTTTGTTTTGTGGGTTAGGGTAAAATGTAAGTGGATAGTCTGATTCAAGGCTACACTGGATACTACCTTTGGCATAAAGGAAGGGTTGGTTTGTAAGGAAACTCTGTCCTGATGGAAAATGATGAAAGGTTGCACAGCCATGAGGGCCTGTAGTTCCGAAACCCTGCGTGCTGAGGTGATAGCCAGAAGGAAGGCTATTTTCCATGACAAATATTGTAGTTCTGTTGAAGCAGCTGGCTCAAATGGAGGCAGGGTCAGTTTTTCCAAAATGAAGTTGAGGTCCCAAGCAGGTACTGGTGGTTTCCTTGGGGGTTTTATATTCTTAGCCCCTCTGAGGAACTGTCTTAAGAGAGGATGAGAGAATAAAGGAGAATCTGTGTTGTATTGTGCAGAAATGGCTGAAGCATGGATCTTGATGGAGGAGAAGGAAAGTCCACTGTTTAACATCTCAGCTAGGTACTGTAATATTTGAGGTAAATTTATTACCCAAGGATTTTGGCCCTTTTTCTGATTCCAGGCACAAAACCATTTCCATTTGGCGGAGTAGGCTTTTCTAGTAGGTCTTCTGGCCTCCAAGATGACATCCTGCACCTCCTTGGAGAGGAGGGTCTGTTGGGAAATCAAGGGATTCTCCATGCGGCTAGATTGAGGGTTTTTAGCTGGCTGTGAAGAGTTTTGAAGTTGTGCTGGGACAACAGAAGAGGCACTAGAGGCAGGATCCATGGTGGGGAATGCGTCAGGCTCTTCAGGAGTGGATACCAGTGTTGTCTTGGCCAGTCTGGAGCAATGAGAATCATGTTTGGCCTCTCTGCTCTGGCTTTTAATAGAACTTTGAGCAGCAGAGGGAGAGGTGGAAAGGCATAGACTGTCAATGTTGTCCAATTGAAAGAAAGTGCGTCCACTTTCCAGGCCTGTGGATGATAGGTCCTTGAGAAAAATTTTTTCAGTTGGTAATTTCTGTGGGTAGCAAAGAGATCTATGTCTGGCTGTCTCCATGCCTGAGTTATCTTTGCGAAAACTTGAGGATGCAACTTCCATTCGTGTGGATCTGTCATATTTCTGCTTAGGCTGTCTGCCAGTGTGTTTTCCTTCCCTGGCAGGAATTGTGCTTGAAGTTGGATTTGCAATTCCAGAGCCGTGTTCCAAAGGGACATGGCTAGTCTGCACATGGGGTATGAATGTGTTCCTCCCTGTTTATGTACCACATCACTGTGGTGTTGTCTGTCCTTATCAATAGCTGGCCTGGATGTAGTAGGTCTTTGAAGGCCATAACAGCATTTTGCACTGCTAGCATTTCCTTTTAATCGATGTGTAGGTGCTTCTCTTTTTGGGACCATTTTCCCTGAATGCACGGATCTGTCATGTGTGCCCCCCAGGCGTAGTCCAAGGCGTCTGTTGTGATGATTTGATTTGCTTGAGGTATGCAGAAGGGGAGACCTATGTTTCTTTGGCATGCTTGAGCCCACCACAGAAATTCCTTTTGAAGACATGGAATGAGTGGTATAATTGTTTCCAAACTGTGGCTGTGTTGATACCATAAGTTTTTTAGGTACCATTGAAGTTTCCTCATATGCAGCTTTGCACATGGGATCAGCAGGATGCAAGATGCCATGAATCCCAGAGCCTACAGGACTTTCCTTGCAGTCAGCCTGGTGAAGGTTGCCATTTTGCTGAAGTACTGAGATAGTTGCCCTTGCTTCTCTGGTGTGAGGTAGGCCATCTGGGTGTTTGTGTTACAGCTGGCACCCAGGAAAATTATTGTTTGAGAGGGTATTAGTTTTGATTTCTTTTTGTTGACTGTGTATCCCAGAAAGTTAAACAGTTTTATTACAAACACCAGGTGTTTCAGAAGTATGTGCTTGCTGTCCGCTTGGATCAGGCAGTCGTCCAGATATGGGTATATTTGTATCCCTTGAAGTCTGCAGAAGGCAATTACTGATGCCAGGCATTTCGTAAACACTCTGGGCGCAGTAGATAAGCCAAAGGGCAATGCAGAGAATTGATAATGGGTTGAACCTGCAAGAAATCTGAGGTATCTTCTGCAATCTTGTCTGATAGGGACATGCAGGTATGCCTCCTTGAGGTCCAGTGTTACCAGCCAAGACTCCTTGCCCAGCATGGGAAGAAGCTGCTGTAATGTGAGCATCTTGAATTTTGGTACGTGTAAATATGTGTTTAGGATGGATAGATCTAAAATAGGTCTCCAATCTTTGTCCTTCCTTGGTACCAGGAATAGTCTGGAATAAAAACCTTGACCTTGTTCTTTTGCAGGTACCTCTTGATCAGCTTTCATGTCCATGAGAGCTGAAATTTGTTTTTGTGCCTCTGCCCTTTGATTTTGTGGCAGGTTTGGCATGCCTCTCATTTTTGGAAGGGTGTGAAAGTGGAATCTGTAGCATCTGTCTATAATGTCCATGATCCATTTGTCTTTTGTGACAATATGCCAATTTTTTGAGAATAATGCCAGTTTTCCGCCTAAAGGTGCTGCCATTAAAGCTTTGCTTGGCATGCAAAGGGGAAAGTCATTGTGTCTGCTTTCTGAATGACTGTGTTCTATCTTCTCCAACTCTTGGGGTTGCTGCTTGCCCTTGTCTGGCTCTGAATGATCCTTGAGATTGCCCTCCACCCCTCGGGCGCCTGTATCTGCCTCTGAGGTCTGTCCGTGGCTGGAAAGGACCAATTTTTTGAAGGCCAGTTTCTGCTGAAACATGGAGGTTGTACCTGTAGGAAATCTTTCACTGTTTGCATTGATCTTGCCTTTTCCTCCATTTTCTTTAGTACCTCCTCAGCTTTAACACCAAACAATACATCTTTTTGAAGAGGTACATCTAGTAATTTAGCTTTGACATGATCTGGTAAGGTTTGCTCTTTGAGCCAAGCATGTCTACGTATGAAAGACCCTGTAACAGCAGCTCTACATGAGGCCTCTAAAGCATCAAAACCACACTGCAAGGTATGTTTACCCACTTGCTCTGCACTATGCAACAAATCCTGCAACTCCTTTAAATCTGGTTGCTCAGGTTGTGTAATTTTGCTTTTCAACTGAGATAACAAAAACTGTTGATACTTTAACATATGGAACTGACAGTTTAATGCCCTCATGGTTAAAGTGGCCGAGGTGTACACCTTTTTCCCCCACCTTTCTAAAGCTCTGGAATCTCTCTCTGAAGGTAATGGGTTTTTAGCAATAGAGGCCTTAATTCCCTTGGGACCCTGTGAAATAGTTTCTGGGTCAGCAGCATGGCTTTTGTATAGGAATTGGTGTGAATCAGGAACCCGGTAATACCTGTCAGGTTTAACAGGAGCTGGAGGTAAAGAATCTGGGTTGAGGCTGGCTTCTGTGTACACATCATCTAATATATCTACGACAGGAGGGATAGCCAGAGGCCTGTACTGGGGAAGCAAGAGAAACTCCCTGAGCCTTTTCTTGGAATCTGAGTAATCTTGGCCTTCCCAGTGAAAGTGTTCCCCTCAAGGTATGTAGGGTTTCCCCAAAAGAATAGTACTCAGGGGGGGAGACCGAGGGAATGGACTCCTCTGCATCAGAGTCTTCAAAAGGGGAATATGTATATTCCTGGTCCTCAGAATGTTCTGAGGTAATAGAGGCCTGATCTGAGGAAGGGTAGTCTTCCTCCAATCTGGGCATCTTGTCTGAGGGGGGTTGAGAACCCCTGATAAGAGTAATCAAATCCTCAGCCATTTTGAGCATCTGTTTTTTAGGCATGGGGCCTTGAGAGGGGGTCTGTGGTCCTTGTTTTTTAGTTTTCATGGCTGCTTTAGATTTTGTGAAAGCCTTAATGAAAAAGGAGGAAGGCCTGAAGACACCTTGAGAAGTGGCAGGCCTGTTTAAACTCGGAGTTTCCCCGCCAAGAGTGGCGTCAGTATCTGTAGTCGGAATGGGGGCCGAGGAGCCTGCGACCTCGGGCACAGAAGACACCGGTAATGAAGTGTCATCGGTACTCAGGGGCTGCGTAGGCGCCTCTCTGAGAACAGGAGCACTGGTAGTCGGCTTTAGCGTGGTGTCGGTAGAAGTCGCGGACCTCGTATGTCGGTCCTTATCTTTGCGTCTTTTACTCAAAACTGGAGTTGGAGAATCCAATGACATAATGTAATTAAATGTTTTACCAAAATAGTGGTGGACGAACTCCGCCCGACGCTTAATAGTGCGTTTGTTGAATCTAGCACAAAAACAGCAGGCCGAGACATCATGGTCTGGGCCTAAGCAAGGAATACAGAAAGAATGGAAATCCTTATGCGGTATTTGCTTCCCACATGAAATGCAATTATTAACTTTGTCTGACATCGGTCTGAGGTAAAAAAAGTTTCCCCAACGGGGTACTTGGCTTTCAAGAAGACTTCGGCTGAAATATTTTCATAAATCTCAGGAGCTGGCCGACCGGCACTTGCGAACTGCTTCTGCTTCGGGCACCGCGCAGCAAGAAAGACTGAAGAAGATGGCGTCGGCTGGTTCTTTTATACCCCTGCCGCACTGACGTCAGGGAAGAAGCGACGACAACCGACGCCGGACCTAGACTTTTGGAATTCGGCCGACCGAGGACCCGCCTGACGGCAGGATAACCCATCTCTTATGACTGCAGCTGTATGCACAATGAACATCAGCAAATTTTTTCCCTGGGGAAAAATTTGATGTTCCGTGTCTCCGCTATTTTGTCATTTTTACAGTATCTGATCAACTAAATAGCTTTCGCTATTTAGTCCATTCGATATGCTAATATAAATCCAAACTATCTACCCTCCACATTTCCCCACCTACCCTACAATGGTTCAATAGCTCTCTCTCCAATAGGCAGCAATCACCAAATGGCAACAGTCTTACTCTCCCTTCCTCAATACTTCCACAGGGGTACCCCAAAGCTCCATACTTGGTCCTGTCTTATTTAGCATCTTTATTAACAACATTCACACCACTCTCCCACAATGCTCCGTAATCTGCTGATGACTCTACAATAATATGCACTGCAAATTCCAGCTCTGAACTCCAGCAGATCACCCAGAATGCCCTCACCTCTACTGAATCTTGGATGCATAACAATCTTGCCCTAAATCCAAAAAAAAACTAAACTAGTAATTTTTGCCCCTAAGAAAACCACTCCCCTAGATAAAAAAACGTATACAAGCTCAAGACAATACTACTGTAGAAGTTGTCTCACACACACTAAATTACTAGGCATTATTATAGATAATAACCTAAACGTTGACCTACACAAACAGTAACATCTAAAAAACACACCAAAAGCTTGGTTTGCTGTACAGGCACTAACACTTTCTTAGCCCCTCTACTAGACAAACCCTTGCAACTACATTTTTATTACCCTCTCTCCTTTATGGTGCCCCTCTCCTCACTAATATCCAAAATTCTACAAAATCCAAACTTGATATATGTTACAACAGAATAGCCAAATTTGCCACCAAGGCCAAATTCTCAAGTCACCACTGTAATTCACTGAAACAATTAGGCTGGTTGGAACTCCCCCACCATCTCTCAATCACCCAGCTAACTACATCACACACAATAATCTACAGACCCACAGAGTGTCCTGCTCTCTCAACTCTACTTGCCAAATACCAACCCAGCAGGCAACTAAGATCTGAAAATCATCTACTTTTAAAAGTAGAAAAGCCCACCTTACCTGCTGGTCAACTGCTCTAATCCTTCACTGTTGCCAAACTATGGAACTTGTTTCCTACTTCTATAAAAAAACATGGGGAGCACCACCACCTTCAAACAAACACTGAAAAATCATCTCAATTCTTCATGGCTATGTACCTGCTCTATAACAATTCTACCTGGCTATGTACCTGCTCTATAACAACCCTTCCTGGCTATGTACCTGCTCTATAACCTAACCTCTTCCTTCTCCTTATATTATAACTAAATTCCTATGCTTTTTACTACTAGTGACGGATACTTTCTCCATATTTATTTATTTTTTCTTTCATCACTTGTTGATACTGGCATAATAATGCTGATTAATTTATCTCCATTTTTACCACTCTGAATTTATCAGGCAACCAACTAAATTCCTGCTTTTATGTATATATTCTGTATATATTACTGTAATCAAACCAACTAAATTCCTGACTTATGTATATATTCTGTATATATTACTATAACCACCATGTGTAGCACTGTTTCTACTTCTGTACCAATTAATGTTTATTTTTTTTTCTGCATCTATGTTCTTGTCAGAGCTTTTTTCCCTGGGCCTCCACTGAAAATGGGCTCTTTTAGGCCCAGTGGACTTTCCTGGTAAGCAAATACAATAAATAAATAAATAACGATTACTAGGTTTTTGGTGTAAAGGGTGACAGCTTTCAAAGTGTAACATGGAGTTCAAGTACTTTTTCTATAAATGTTGCCTACTACTGTGCCTTCATTATTTACCTTGGTAAGATGAATGTCAAGGAAATCTATTTGGTTGTCGTGCCACTGGCTAGTAAATTTAAAATACGATGTTGTATTGTTTAAGTACTCCACTAATTGTCATGCTTCATCTTTACTTCCTTGCCACAAAATCAAAATATCATCCAGAAATCTATTATAAAGTAAGATCTTAGGCATGAACATGGATGGAAATACATATCACAACATTAGCAAACACAGGGGCACATCTGGCCCCTATGGCTACTCCTGCAATCTGATGGAACATTTCCCCCTCAAAAATCAAAATGTTATTCTCTAAAACCATCTCCATGGTTCGTACTAACAAATTCACTTTTTGGGGTTCCACTTTACTTCTCAAAGTTTCTTGGAAACGTTCCACATCCTCCTTATAAGGAATGACTGAAAATAAGTTAATCACCTTGATAGTTAGAAAGGAATAGTCACCTTTACCACTTATATTTCTTAATCTTTCCAGACATTGCCAGGAATCCCTAAGAATGTGGGCTACTTCACTGACCACCGGACTTTCCCATTTATCAATAAAGGCTGCAAGCGGTGCAGTTTTTGAACCTCTTGCAGCCACAATGGGTCTAAATAGCAATTGTCCAGGTTTTTGTGAATCTTAGGGATTCTGAAAATCACTGGAATTTTTGGATATTCAATTGTAAGGAATTTTAAATCCATGTGGCTAATTTCTCCCTGGCAAAATGCATCCATAAGAAAGTAATCTACATTGGTGTACACCCTATTTAGCTAATTTTTTGAAACCCTGGCATATGTTGTGGGGTTGTTTACTATTTCATACATCTTGGAAACATAATCAATGTAAGCCATTATTACGACCCCTCCACCCTTGTCAGGTTTCATTATTGTGTAGTTTTTGTTTCTAGACAACTCTATTAAAATCTTTCTTTCATCAAATATTAAATTTAAACATAAAAAATTCCACAGTGACTATTCTGCTGAACTCATGTTCACACATTTTTTTCAAACAATGAAATCCCGCAATGGTTTGGTGGAATAAATACACTCCTACGTTGCAACAGGTTACTGTTGCAATTTAAACTGTGCTGATTTTTAAAATACAAATTCAGATTAAGTTGCCTTGTATACAGCTTTAAACTAATCAGCAAATCAGCTAGATTAGGGTGAAATGTAGGAACAAAAGTTGGACTTTTCTTAAGTAAGCCAAAACGAGCACTCTCAATTACCACGTCACTAAACCACAGAACAAATCATATTTTCATATTCATTTGTGTTGTCAGTTATAGCACTGCTATCATCAAACACCGTGATGACATTATCAGAAATAGTTACAGTCTCAAAAGGGGGCAGAGAGATATTTATATCAATCATCTCATTTCCCCTCATTGTCTCCCGTTGTAGGAATTGTTGTTCCGTCTGTGCTTATAAAGGATGGTTTCGCCATTTATAACTTTAGTGACTTGGTAATTGAGAATGCTCATTTTGGCTCACTGAAGAACATTTTGTCTAACAATTTAAGCTATCAGAAAATCTGACCAGTTGCTTGTTTCATTTCATCCTAGGTCTTTAGGTTTGGCTGTTTCCAAGCAAACTATTTCCACTTGGATTTCTAAGGCTATTTCTTTTTGTTACACTTTTCATGGTGAGAGCCTTCCTTCTTCTGTAAAGGCTCATTCCACTAGAGCTATGGCTTCTTCTGGTGCTTTTTTCAAAGGCTTAGATGCTAATCCTATTCTTGAAGCTGCTCCCTGGACTTCTGTGCATACCTTTACCAAACATTACCAGTTGGATGGTATCTCCACGGCTAGAGCTGGTTTTGCGGCTGCCGTTCTTCATGGCTTCTTGGAGGGCTCTACTGCTGCTTCCTCCTCACAAGTTTCGTATTGAGCTTTGGCCTCTCCCATTCGTAATGAATACTGCAGCGGTGAATATAAGGACATAGTACAGTTGTGTAAAATCTTACCATAATGGTAGTTATTCTTGCCTTCACTGCTGCAGTATTCACTCCCTACCTCCATCCCCCAAGTCTTTTTTTCCTTCCTGAAAATGCAGGTTCGCCTTGGTTTTCCTTGCACTGCTGTTCCTACTGGGGCAATCGGGTCTCAGGATGTTACACCTGAACCTCACCTTTATGCCCTAAGCTACACAAGGTGAGTAGGTGACATTCAGCGTACCTTAAAGCAATGGTATACTTTAGTAAACTGGCTGGATGATGGGCTTCACAGCAGGGAATCCCACTTGTAATGAATACTGCAGCAGTGAAGGCAAGGACATCTACCGTTATGGTAATATTTTACACAACTGTACTTTTTAATAGATGAATATGTCAAACTGCATTTCCTGAGCTCACACAAATGTGATAAAGCAAGAGGAACCTCAAATATTACTGGATCCAGATGTTTAGCTTTACATCAGATTTAAAATCTCTTCCATTCAGCTATGTACGATTTTCATGTAGTGGCTCTCCATGCCTCCTTGAGAGCTCAAAGCATGTCCTAAAAGAAATAGTGTCTGGAAGGGATGGGAATCTTATCGTCCATAGGGTAGGCTGAGGGGATAATAGGTTGGGGTGAAGAAATGAGCCCTTCTGTTGTGTGAGCAGGTCCACTTTGTGGGGTAGCTTGTGGTACCTACCACTGGCTAACAGATAGAGAAGGGGAACAAATGCTGCATTAGCTAAAAGCAAGTTACCAGTAGAATTCTTGTTTTTTCTTTATGGATTTTTAGCAAGACTTTTGTAAGCAGAAGAAGCAGAGGGAAGGCATAAAGAAATTTTCCTGTCCACTGGAAAGATAAGCATCTGTCCTCCAAGCCTGGGGCCAAGGAATCATTGTGCAGAAAACAGGGAACTGTTTGTTGCTCTCTGAGACAAACAGGTCTATTTGTGGTGTACCCACTTACTGATTATGCCTAGGAAGACCTGTTTGTTGAGCATCTATTCATGGTGTCTTTGATGGACCTGATGGGGGAATCTGCTAGGACATTGTCCTGGGAGGGGAGGGAATATATACTGCTTGGAGGGACACATTCACCTTAATGGCCAGGTTCCATGCAATCTGAACCAACCTGCATAGTTGGTATGATCTTGTCCCTCCTTGCTTGTTTGCATACAACTGTTGAATGGTCTTTGAATATTCTTAGAGGTCTTGGTTTCCAGAGATGAGAGAATGACTTCCAAGGCCTGAATGAGAGTTCTTATCTTTTTAAGGTGGGTGTGTTGTGCCTTATGGTTGGTTTGCCAACAACCCTGGATCTTGAGTCCCCATGCATGCCCCCCCCCCAAAACAAAAACCTTGTTGGAGTCTGTGTGCAACTCTTGACTTGGATTCTGCACCTTGAAGGACAGTCCAAGGTTGAGGTTCGCCTCTGCTACTCACCAAAGGACCTCCCTCTTTAGACATGGCATGAGAAAGATTTGTGTATCCAGGGGGTGAGAGTGTTGGGACTGTACATAATTTTCTCTCATGTGCGGCCTAGCAAGTGGAAGAATACAGACTGCTGCTGCCATGCAACCTACTGCTCTGAAGATTTCCCTTGATCAGCAAACTTGGGGAAGTAAAAAGGATTGAAGCAAACAATGAGGCTCTGCACCTTCACCCGAGGCAAGAAGGTCTGTATATTTTTTGTGTCTAGTCTGCATCCCAAGAAAATGTTTTAAATTGACAGTGAACCCCTGTTGCAGAAAGACAGTGAGGATGAACCTGAGCTGCAGCAACTGGGTCTGGGGTAATGAAGACTAGATAAGCAAATCATCTAGGTAGGGGGATATTTGTATTCCCTGTTGTCTGTAAAGTGCTATAACTGGAGCTAGGCACTTTGTGAAAACTCTAGGGAGAGTTGAAAGCCCAAAGGGTGAAGCAGAAAAGTGAAAATTTGTCATTTTATTTATTTGTCATTTATTAACCGGGTTAGTCCAACTGAGCCAGTGGCCCTTTTTCAGTGGAGACCCGAGCAGAAAAGCACCAGGCAGCTATTACAAAGTTACATAAAGAAAAACATCTGACAATTAAGTTGTATGCAAACAATACAATATGTGCTTTACATGAGATTAGCAATTTACAAAAGGCCTGAGAATTAAGTTTACATAAACATTACAATAATGTGCATAACATGCAGTACAAAAGTTAGATTTTTTTTTAATCAACAAAAGAGAGAGATGTCAATGATATAAGATACTTGGCAATAGGTGGGTGTTAAAAATGTGACATGAAAAGTGTACAATGAGATGACTCAGTAGAAATCTCAGGAATGTCCCGCAAGACAGGTGTATGGGACTATGTAAGTACAGCAAGGTGTTGAGCTGAGACTGGTCCCGGCGTGGGTCTCCACTGTCATTCTTTTTCTGGCACCAGGAAAAGCCTTGAGTTAAATCCTCTTCCTACAAGCTGAGGAGGGACTGGCTCTATGGTGCCTTGGGAAAGCAGGTCCAGAAGAATGGGACAGAGAAGATGCAACTGGTTGTGGTTTGAAGCTCCTTCCAGAACATTCTGTAACCTTGTTTGACAATGGTGAGTACCCATTTGTCTGTAGTGATCTTTTCCCAGTTTGGAATTGAAAAGGTGAGTCTTTTGGAAAGGGGTGGGAGTGAAGGGAGGGGGAGTGGGGAAGAGACAGTCACATTGACTTATCTGTGAATGCAGGCCTCCAAGATATGGGTTCGCTTTCAGTTCTTTTCTGGAAATCATCTTCTGGGTGCCTTATTGTGTTTTTCAGAAGGCCTATGCTCTCTTCTGATAAAAGACTCGGACTTGTCATGGTAATTTCTCTCATATGTGGGTACAGATGCAAGTAGAATTTGTCTGCAGTCCTTCATAGTCTTGCCTTGTTCTTGAAAGGTCTTGAATAAACTAGCTGCTTGTTTTCTGAAAAGGTCTCTATCAAGAGGGGAATCTAGGAGTTTTGTCTTGAAATCTTCAGGGAAAGGCCGATTGTGTAACCAGACATGTATCATAATAATTGAGCCAGTTAACAGCTGCTCTGGAAGAAGCCTCAACAGCATCACAGCTGTATTTTATGTTATGTCTAGCCACCTGAATGACTTGAGTTACCAAAGAAAATCAGTTCTTTGGAGTCCGACCTGACTGTGTCAACAACCTTATTCAGGTTGCCAAAGATAGACAGAAGGTACTTGGTCATCTGGGTTTGATAATTAGGTTGCAGGAAACATATAACTTTTTTCCCCCACTCTGTCCATAGCCCTACTCTCCTTGTCTGAGGGCAAGGCACTGGCATTAGGCAGAACCTTGAAAGGCATATCTGTGGTGAAGGAAACAGCAGAAAGGTCAGCTAGAGGATCCTTTAAAAAAAGAAAAAAAAAACGTATCTGGAACTCTGTAGAATCTATCAGGCCTCTTAAGAATTGAGACAGAGGCTGGGGTAGAGGACATGGCTGTGAAAGAATCAAGAGGCTTTCGTGACTGGAGGTACCAGAAAAGGGGTTGGGTGCCTACTTCTAAAAGGCTGCAGCATCTTTTCTACACATAAGAAATTTGCTTACACTGCCACTCAATATGTTCCATTATATTCACAATGGTCTCTTCGAATGATGCATCTTCCACAGAGGAATCAGAGGAGAGGGAATCCTTATCTGGGGTCACTTGTCCAGGTGAGGGAATTTGAAAGCAGCAAGTTAAAGCATGATCATCAGTGGATGAGGCCTTTTCCTCATCCTAACTGGAAGACTCCACAGTAATCTTGTGCAGTGGGAGGACAGGCTGAAAAGTACAGCAGTTTAAGGGCCATAAAGGCCTTGAACAAGCTCTGAGAAAATAAAAAGCAAATAACAGCCAAAAAGCCCACTGAACTCAAAAAAATTGAAAGAAAATACCGAAACCGGTGAACGAGTCTGTTTTAATACTCCAACACACAGAACAACCAAGCGCTTTCGCCAAACACAAAATAGGCTTTCTTCATACTCCAACACACAGAACAACTAAGCGCTTTTGCCAAACACAAGATAGGCTTCTTAAGAAGCCTATTTTGTGTTTGGCAAAAGCGCTTAATTGCTCTCTGTGTTGGAGTATTAAAACAGACTGGTTCACCGGTTTCGGTATTTTCTTTCCATTTTGTTAAGCTCTGAGTAAAGTTCATCCATGCCTTCTCCCTAGAAGGTTGGGGTGAAGGGACAAGTTTAATCACCTGCCTTTTCTTCTTAGGGTCATGTCCTCATGGACCAAATGCGGATGCTCTGACCTCTAACATACTGCAATCAGTGATCCTGGAATATCTTCTCATACTAAAATCTGAGGGATACTTTATAGTCCCTTTGAGATAACAATTGGCAGTGCAGCCTTCTCCATAGGGGTAACTTTGGATGTGCAGTCCTTGGATGTCATACCAGCCTCCAGTGGGGTTGTGGTAGAGGGTGTCTGAGGAACAGTCGAACATACAGCAGGTTCTACAACCTCAGTGGGTATGCTGGAATTTGATTGGACAGGCTGATCATCAGGCCTAGGCCTCTTGATTTTTTTTCCGTCAGGTGTGGAGGGGTCCATTATCAGACTTGGTCAACCACTTCAGATGCTGAGTCTCTAAAAACATACTTGGCAATGACAAACAGGAGTGCAAGGTCTTTGGTACGAAGGGCCAGTAGATGGAAAAAGATTTGTAGTTGACCTAAGCAAAAAAGACAAAGGGAAGGAAGAACTTTGTAGGATACCTTCCTGATGCACTCACACTTTCCCCTCTCAATTGACATTAATAAAATCACATATAAACAGGATAAAGAAGGGAGGAAGGCTCCCCCAATGGGTCACTTATCTGAATTACAGAAGACTTGCAATACAAATGACCATGCCAAGATCAGACCAGTGGATGTAAGACATGCATTCTCCCTAACAGCAAGATAAGTCTGAGGATATACGATCATATAAGTGCTTATGTACCCCAATGCTCACAGGCTGAGGTCATACGTTCAACAGATGGCTTATGGAAAATGTAGGTTTTGATACCCTAGCCAGATATCACTGACAATAACCCTTTTGTTTGGAATACTTGCAACAGTGATTTCAGTCAGGACCTATACTTAAACTTCTCTACTAGTCATACCGGATTCACTCTTTTGCACATCTGAAATGATGCTTGAATCTGAAGTGATGGGCTTGTGGTTAACACTTAACAGGCCAATGCTCTTGTACTGTCCATGAAGGGGAGAAAAAAAAAAAACTTGTGGTAGGTGGGTTTACTTGATTAACAAAAAGGCCCTTCACTTCTTTGATGAGCAATAAAAATGGTGGTACTGATATCCTGGCAGTTTAAATACTCTCTGCTAGTACTCCACCTTGCTACCCTGTGAATACTCTCAGTACTGCAGCCTAATATTTTAAGTACTCCCTATAAGGACTGCATCTTGCACCCTGTGAGTATTGTCACTATTGCAGCCTGGTACTCTAATAACTGTCCTCCTCCTAGGTTTCATAAGCTGCGTTACATTATACTAGTCTGATGACAGGAGGAGGCACTACTTATATATATTCTACACTAATCCTCCCCAAATATTTTCCATTTCTCCCCATACCCTCCTGAATGCCTCCAGATTCCCTCTGCATCATCACTTCTGGCAGCTCATTCCACGTATGCACAACCTCTGTGGAGAAGTACTTTCAGCGACTGAGGGAGCATATCGAGGAGGTAGTTAGTGCTTTCAGTCTGCTGGTTGTGCCCCCTCCTCCTCCCCATCCTTCCTCTTCAGGATGACCCCTTCACATCTTCCTGAGGTGATCCTGTGCACCAGCTTCATGCGTTAGTCACTGCCATTATTAATCACTCATACCTGCTATCTGCAGGGCACTAGAGATCTACTCTACTACTTGGCTTATATATCAGAAAGGTTGTTTTGTTTAATTTTTTTAAACACATCAGGATATTACTTGGGCCCTTCTGTGGATGTGTGCAAGTCGACATCCTAACATACAACACTTTATTTCATAATAAGAAGACTGCTAAAATGTCAATTCTGCTAAGTCACAGAAAGCAAAGGAGGGTGATTCTGTTTTTAAAATTTAAATAAGTTAGAATACTTAAAAGTTATTTTAAGGCATAAAGAAAACGCTGCAAAAAGAATCCTCAAAGTGAACTTGGGATTACAATTCAGCCAAACTTATATGAGACCCTGAAACACAGTACAACCCTAGCTGACATTTCTAAACTGCTCAAGTGTTAAAGCTCTTCACATTTTAAAAGATGTTTCTACTAGTGGTACACAGGGGCTATATTCTCCCATGAAAAAAAATATGCATTCTATGAAGGTGGAAGAGAGGGTTCCTCAGGAAGAAACTGTAAAATATCAGATGATGTTTGCCTCAGATGGACTAATAAACCTTAGTGCTTCTTACACTACAATGTCATGTAAACTAGCACTATTACATCATATAAATGATTACCATTATTTTCTGCCTGGGGAAAAACACTATGTAATAATGAAGACAGAAGCCAGTTTTATCCTACTAGCAATGAAATTACTACAGACATTCGTTGTAATGACAGAAAGGCTCACTTGTCACACATGCTGAAGAACCCACAGCAAACACATTTAACCCAAAAAATTAGATTTCTGTTGATCCCCCCCACACCCCAAAAAAAATTCTGTTGATCACAGATGGGCTTTAACACAACAGCCAAACATACATTGGCTGATCAGCTGAGATGATGTCCATCCCTGCCCTTTGTATCTTTGCATCTTGCATAATGAACTACATGCTGTCTTGGTCAGGGCCCATATGTTTCTACTCCAAGCCTGTAAGGCCCGTGAGACCCTTAATCCAACTCTACAGTCTATCACAAACTTAAATGGGAATGACAGTACAAATCACAAGCTCTGCAAAAAATCGTAACAGACATTTCCTCAATTATCAATAGCTGTAAAATGATAATATATGTATCAAATGAAAAAAAAAAAAGGTCAGATAACTTACAGGATTATCAAATGTAAAATACGTTCAAGAAACTGACAGTTGTGACCAAGTACAAAGAAGCGAACACGTTATGCCCTACTGCTGCCTTTACAAGGGCATGGTGGTGGGGCAGTATGACATAGGAGTTTGTCTTCCACATACAGGGCATCCAACAAGCTGGATGAGTCTACCAGTGATAACCAGAAGCATACTGCTGAAGTAAGAAGTTGGCACGGCACATTAAGGCTATGAGCTTCTGATCAACAGCTTCTTATGGTCCTGGGTTTGATTCCCTCAGCCTCCATTTGACCATGTGACTCAAAGTACAGTTGTGTACCTACCATAAATGTAAATGTTCGAGTGTATTCACTGTTGCAGTCATTACTGTTGGGTTATCCTGCTGGCAGGCTACCGTAGTCGGCCCGATTCCAAAGTCTAGGTTCGGCGTCGATTGCTGTCACCTCTTCCCTGACGTCAGTGCGCCAGGGGTATAAAAGAAGCAGCCAATGCCATTTTCTTCAGTTTTTCTTGCCCCAGATGTCAGGTGCCCCTAAATTGGAAGGCTGAAAGAATAT
The DNA here is from genome assembly GCF_019279795.1 of Protopterus annectens. NCBI lineage: Eukaryota > Metazoa > Chordata > Ceratodontiformes > Protopteridae > Protopterus > Protopterus annectens. The sequence continues at coordinate 1,952,573,778 of NC_056743.1, read as the reverse complement.
GCCAATAAAAATACATGCACAGAAATAACATGTCCTTCATCTACAAGCAAATACACCAAAAAGGTTGTATAGGATAGAGAAGTGTAGATAAGTCCCAGCAAATAAAAGGAGGGATGGTGGATGGGTAACCTGGACTGCAACAGTGAATACACTCTAACATCTACATTTATGGTAGGTACACAACTGTACTATGTTCATCGTGTTTCACTGTTGCAGTCATTACTGTTGGGTTGAATCCCAAAGCTGAGGTAGGATGGCTGGTTTAAATAGTATTTGGAGAGGCTATGAGGCCCTGCAGAACTGCAGTGGCAAAGCCTGCCCTGGACTTAGAATAGAGAGGTAAATGGAAGTGCTTTGTGAAAGTGTGCGCTGAACTCCAAGTTGCAACCTCTAAGATATCTTTGGTTGGTACTCCTCTGAGGAAGGCTGCTGAGGTGGCTGCTGCTCTGGTGGAATGAGGCCTAATGTCCTTAGGCGCTGATTTGCCATGTTGTAAATAGCAGAAACAGATGCAATGGCCTATCCATTTAGAAATAGTCTGTTTAGAAATGGCCTTTCCCTGTGAACTTGCTGCATATGAAACCAAAAGTTGCTGAGTTTTTCTGAAAACTTTAGTTCTGTCCAAGTAGAATCTCAGCTGCCTGTGTATGTCCAAAGAATGCAGAATTTTCTCACCCTTGTTCTGTGGATTAGGATAAAAAGTTGGCAAGTGAATGGTTTGGTTAAGGGCCACACTGGACACCACCTTAGGCATAAATGCAGGGTTTGTCCTCAGGGAAACCTTGTCTGGATGGAACATGATGCAAGGTTCCACAGCCATGAGTGTTTGTAGCTCTGAGACTCGTCTTGCAGAGGTTATTGCCAGGAGCAGAGCTGTTTTCCATGATAAGAATTTTATATCTGTTGATGCTGGCTCAAAGGGAGACAGTGTGAGTTTTTCCAAAACATAATTTAGGTCCCAGGCCAGAATTGGTGCTCTCCTAGGAGGCCTAATGTTTTTGGATCCTCTGAGGTACTGCTTTAGTAAAGGATGAGAAAAGATAGGTGGTTCCGTATTGTAATGAGCTGAAATGGCAGAGGCATGAATCTTAATAGATGAGAAGGAAAGGCCTTTGTTTAGCATCTCAGTTAGGTATTGTAAAATCTGAGGGATATTTGGCACACTCGTGTCTATGCCTTGTTCCTGGTTCTAAGCAGTGAATCTCTTCCATTTTGCTGCATAAGATTTTCTGGTACTGGGTCTTCTGGCCACCAAGATAACGTCCATAACAGCTTTTGTAAGTGGAGTGTTTTGAATGGTCACTTTATCCACCATGCTGCCAGATTTAAGGTCCTGAGTTGGCTGTGCAGGATCTGACTGTTTTGTTGGGTCAGCAATTGAGGGATTTGAGGCAATATCCATGCTGGACCTTGAGACAAGCTCTTCAGAATTGGGTACCAGTGCTAGCGTGGCCAGTCTGGTGCAATCAGTATCATGTTTGGCTTCTCTTGTCTGACCTTTAGGAGTACCCTGGGTAAAAGAGGCAAAGGGGGGAAAGCATATACGGTTAGATTTTTCCAGCTGAAGGATAGGGCGTCCATTTTCCATGCTTGTTTGTGATATATCCTTGTGCAAAATCTTTGCAATTGGCAGTTGTGAGGGGAGGCAAATAGATGCATGTCTGGGCATCCCCATTTCCTTGTAATCATGCTGAAGACTTGTGGATCCAGCTTCCATTCGTGGGGATCCATGAGGTTTTTGCTTAGTTCGTCTGCCAGAGTATTTGTTTTTCCTGGCAGGAATTGTGCTTGCAAGTGAACTTGAAAGGCCAAAGCCGTGTCCCATAAGATCATTGCTTGTCTGCAAAGGGGGTAGGAATGTGTACCTCCCTGCTTATGTACCACATGACTGTAGTGTTGTCTGTCTTTATCAGTAGTTGTCCTGGATGAAGCAGGTCCTTGAGGGCTGTCAGGGCATTTTGAACAGCTAGCATCTCTTTTTGATTGATGTGAAGATGCATTTGGTTTGCAGGCCATGTGCCCTGAATGCATTTTCCTGCCATATGTGCTCCCCAGGCATAGTCGGATGCATCCATTGTCAGTGCCCGTCTGGCTGTGGGTAACCTGAATGGCAGACCCTTGTTGTGGTGAGAGGCTTTTGCCCACCATCGAAACTCCTTTTGCAGGCAGGGAATGAGTGCAATTACTGTCTCCAGGCTGTGGCAATGTTGAGTCCAAACACTTTCTAGATACCATTGTAGTTTCCTCATATGCAGTTTGGCATATGGAATTAGTAGGATGAAGGATGCCATGAAATCCAAGGCCTGCAGGATTTTCCTTGCAGATAAGTGGGTTTTTGTTGCCAATGTCTTGAAGTAAGTAGTCAGATGCTTTTGTTTGTCTGGCGTGAGATAAGCCATCTGGGTAGTTGTGTTTAAGCTTGCACCCAGGAATATTATCTCTTGAAAGGGCATTAGTTTTGATTTCTTTTCGTTTACTGTGTACCCTAGGCCAATTAGTAATCTCGTTACAAATGCCAGATGCTTTTGAAGAATGTCTTTGTTCTCTGCTTGAATTAGGCAGTCGGCCAAGTAGGGATAGATTTGAATTCCTCTTCGTCTGCAAAATGCAATTACTGGTGCCAGGCATTTTGTGAAGACCCTGGGCGCAGTAGATAATCCAAAGGGCAGTGCAGAGAATTGGTAATGCATTGAGACAGCTATGAATCTGAGGTATCTTCTGCAAGATTGTCTGATTGGGACATGCAGGTATGCCTCTTTTAGGTCCAAGGTTACGAGCCAAGCCTTGTTGCCCAGCATGGGTAGTAGCTGCTGTAAAGTCAACATCTTGAACTTTGGAACTTCCAGAAATGTGTTTAGTATAGACAGGTCCAGTATTGGTCTCCAGGTTTTGTCCTTTCTGGGTACTAGGAAGAGTCTGGAGTAAAATCCTTGCCCTTGTTCTGGTACTTGCTGAATGGCCCTCATGTCCATGAGGGCTGTAATTTGTTTTTGTGCCTTTGCCCATTGATTGTGTGGCAGGTCTGGCATACCTTTTGACCTTAGTAGAGTGTGGAAATGGAACCTGTAGCCTTGTGACACTATGTTCAGTACCCATTTGTCTTGGGTAATCATTTGCCAACTTGAAGAAAAAAGTGCTAGTTCTCCCCCCAAGGGGGCTGCCAATAGAGAAGTGCTTGGATTTGGTAGAGGAAAGTCATTGGGACTGTTTCCTGTAAGGTTGTGTTTTGTCTTCTCCGCTCTTGGAGGTAGTAGCACCCCATTGTTTAGGTCTGTATGAACCTTGGGGCTGACCTCTGCCTCTGGGACGTCTGTATCTGCCTCTTTGTGGTCTGTCTGACACTGGAAAGGGCCAATTTTTAGAAGGCCAGTTTCTGCTAAACCTGGGTGGCTGTAACTGCAAGAAATCCTTGATGGTCTGCATGGATTTTGCTTTATCCTCCATTTTTTTCAATAATACTTCTGCTTTAGTACCAAAGTATCATGCTGTAATGGTGCATCTAATAATTTTGCTTTAACATGATCAGGCAGATTTTGTTCCTTTAACCAAGCATGCCTTCTAATAACAGAACCTGAAACAGCAGCCCTGCAGGAGGCCTCTAGTGAATCATAACCACATTGCAAAGTGTGTTTTCCCACTTGTTCAGCTGCATGCAATAAATCCTGTAATTCTTTGTTTTCTGAACATTCAGTATGTCAACATTTTCTGTTTAAGCTGTGACATTAAATATTGCTGATATTTAAGCATATGAAACTGACAATTTAAGGCCCTTATAGCCAGGGTAGCAGAAGTGTAGACTTTTTCCCCCATCTGTCCAGAGCCCTTGAATCCCTATCACAGGGGACAGGGTTTTTTTGCAGTGGAAGCTTTAACTCCCTTAGGGCCTTGATATATAGTTTCTGGGTCAGCAGTGGGGTTTTTATACAGGAATTTATGAGAATCAGGAACCCTGTAATATCTGTCTGGCTTAGCAGGTGCAGGGGGGGAAGAGAGTCAGGGGACAGGCTGGACTCAGTGAATACAGAGAGCTCCAGAGAGCACCCCAGCACCACCAGGCTATACTTCGTATCATGCTTTTCGGCCCCAAAACCCGGACCGAACCACAAAAGGAGGGGGAGTTTCCATATTTATCAAGGATATCCACACCTCCAGGTTAGTGGCATTGCACGGTGTATCGGAGACCATCCATGTGCAACTAACAGTGGGCAAGACTGCTTTTCAGTTTATAGCATCCTACAGACCACCCTCTCAAAGTCAGGAATCCCATTTGGCTTTCCTGAAAACATTGGAGAACATGAAGATCTCTCCGAACACCATTATATTGGGTGACTTCAACTACCCAAACATTGACTGGGAGCACTACTCAAGCCCCAGCACCTTAGCCCAAAGATTCCTGGAAATTATAAACTCAAATGCTAAGTAACAACTAGTCACCACTCCCACAAGAGGGGACAACATACTAGACCTGATCATTACCAACATGGGGACTCTATGCTCCACACCAGAAGTATATCCCTCATTGGTAAGATCAGACCATAAATTAATTTCACTGGATGTCCACATCCCGACCCCACCCCCAGCCCAGAAAACCTCAGTGAAAAACTTCTCAAAAGCGAACTTCTCACTTCTCAAAACCGAAGTGGAATCCTTCAAGGCCCCAGAGCCAGTGGAAACTACAGCCCAAACTGCAGAATCCTATATAAATGCATTCTACGGACATCTCCAGGAATGCATGGATCATGCTATCCCAAACAAAACCAAGACCCAATCATCCAAAGGCAGGCGTCCAGTCCGGTGGACCCCTGCCATAAATAAACTGTACAACAGAAGGAGGAAGCTACTACATGATAGAGCAAAATACCTAATAGGGAAGGCATCTCTGATTAGTACTAGCAAAAAATTACGATCCCTCATAAAATCCTCCAAGGCCAGCTTCGAGAGAAGAATTGCACAGGACACCAAAAACAATCATAAGGCTTTTTTCAGTTATGTTAGAAACCTGGGATGCAACTCCCAGACTTGTTCTGAGTTGATTCTAAATGACAAAAAATACACTGAACCCACAGACATCGCCAATATCCTGGCAGACAGGTTCAGTGCCAACTCCCCCCCCCCCCACAGAGCAAGAATCTATCCCGACAGAGGGCTGCCTCCCAAACATCTCAGATGCTCAGGTGAAGGCTACCCTCTCCAAAGCAAAAAACACTGCTTCCATGGGACCAGATGGCGTCCCAGGTTGCGTCCTACATGAACTACAAGAGGAACTAATCCCTCAAATAAAACAGCTATACAATCTCAGCCTCACTACAGGATATGTGCCCACAGAATGGCGTACAGCAACAGTGGTCCCACTCCACAAAGGTGGAGCCTCTATGAACCCTGGAAACTATTGCCCCATAAGCCTGACTAGCTTAGTCTGCAAAGCTATGGAGAAGATCATCATGGAGCTCATAAACAAAGACATTGGGGACCTACAGACACTAGATCCTACCCAGTTCGGCTTTGTCAAGGGCAGATCCTGCCTTTTGAACCTGGTTGACTTCTTTGAAACAGTCACCAAAGCCATAGATGAAGGGAAGGTAGTCCACACAGCCTATCTGGACCTTGCAAAGGCATTTGACACAATACCTCACTCGGGCATCATAGATAAGCTATCCAGCTTAAATATAAACCCCTTTGTCACAAGATGGGTCGCAAACTGGCTCAAAGACAGAACCCACAGAGTGAGAGTTGCTGGAGCCATGTCAGACTCAAACCGGTCACAAGTGGCGTCCCACAGGGTTCTGTCCTGGGACCACTCTTGTTCGGTATATACTTTTCCGAGGTACAGGCAAATGTGGGAGGACTATGGCTCACCAAGTTCGCAGACGACTGCAAACTGGGCCATAATCAACTCTCCAGCTGACACAAACATCCTTCAAAAAGGTCTCACAGAGACAGATAACTGGTGCCAGCGCCATGGTTTAAAGCTAAATGCCAAAAAATGTATAGTCATACCCTTTGGCAAAAACAATGTGCCCACAAATTACCACACAGGCGGAAACCCATTAAGTACAGAGAAAGTTATTAGGACCTGGGGACCCAAGTTGATAGCAATCTCTCCTTTGAAAACCACATTGCCAAAGTGGTTAGAAAGACCTTCTACATAGCCCACCTCATCATGAAGGGTTTCACATCTAGATCAAGAGAGGTAATCATGCCCCTTTATTCATCCCTCATCAGGCCCATCATAGAATACAATGCCCCTTTGGGATGTACCTTACCCGACACCTGCAGCAATTAGAAAGACCCCAAAAGTATCTCACCAAGAGGATCAAGGGTCTCAAACAGATGCCATATGCTGCTCGGTTAAATCAACTCCAGCTCTACTCCGTTGCATACCGCCTACTTCGAGGCGATCTATGCCTGACATACAAAGCTATGTCAAATCCAGAATTAATGGACATGCTCCACCTCAGTAAATCTAAATCCCTTAGAGCCACACGCTTGAGGGACTTGAACCTCAGCACAGAAATAAATAGAACTTGCTGGAGGGACAGGTTCATAACCCAGAGGCTCCCTTTGCTCTGGAATAGAATTCCAGTTCATGTGAGGCAGAGCACCTCACTGAATCTCTTCAAGAAGAATCTCGATAAGTGGATGGGGGATCGTAGGTTTGTCCCAGGGATTACTCCCGTGTCACTATTAGACAGAGGCACAGTAAACTAAACCTTCAAAAGGGCACAGTATACTCAAATCAAGGGGTGGCGTAAGCCATACAGAATCGGGCTAGGCTTATAATTGCCCCAGGGCAGATAGCCTAGTATGAACCTATGAATCTAATACATCGTCCACAATGTCTAGCACAGGTGGAATAGCTAGGGGTCTCTGCTGGGGAAGAAGCAGAAAATCTCTGAGCCTTTTCTTAGATTCAGAATAATCTTGGCTCTCCCAGAGGAAATGTTCTCTCATGGTGTGTAAGGTTTCCCCAAAAGAATAATCCTCAGGAGGAGAGGCTGAAGGAATGGATTCTTCAGCATCAGAATCCTCATAGGGGAGCATGGAGTAATCTTGTTCAGAAGAGGAATCAGAAGAACTGGAAACCTGATCAGAAGAATCATAGTCTGTCTCTTGCCTAGGCCTCTTATCAGGAGGGGGATGGGTACCCCTTATCAGGAGGGGGATGGGTACCCCTGATTAAAGTAATTAGGTCTTCGGCCATTTTGAGCATTTGTTTATTAGGCATGGTGGCCTGAGTAGGAAAATGCTGTACTTGTTTCTTTGTCTTTAATGAAGCTTTAGTCTTTGAAGTTGAGGATGGCTTAATGTATAGCTGTGTAGGTCTGAAAACACCCTCATAAGCAGATGCTTGCTCAGCGGCTCCGGACCCATCTGAGGGATTGATTTCCGAGGTTCCAATACCTTGAGTATCCAGAGGCCCGATCAGCTCCACGTGGGAGTCAGAAGCGGCCTGTGGATCTGAGGTAGCGGGCGCCAGGGGCTGCGAAAGCGCCTCACTGAGAACCGGCGACTGGCCTAGAAGAGGCTTAGTCGTCGGTTTTGGACCTCAGATGCCTATCCTTTTCCTTGTGTTTTTTGTAAACTGTGGTCATCGGCTGATCCGACGGCATTATATAGTTAAATCGTTGGCCAAAGTAATGGAAAGCAAAATCAAACCGATGCTTGATAGTGCGTTGGTTAAATCTAGCACAAAACCGACAACTAGCAACGTTGTGATCAGGGCCTAGGCAAGGAATACAGTAAGAGTGAAAATCCTTATGAGGTATTTGCTTTCCACGAGAAATAAATTGTTAACTTTTTCTGACATCGGTCTGGAGCAAGAAAAAAGTTTCCCCAACGGGGTACTTAGCTTTAATGAAGACTTCGGATCTGAAATTCTGATCTGAAAATCTCAGGAGTCGGCCAACCGGCACTTGCGAACTGCTTATGCTTCGGGCACCATGCGGCAAGAAAGACTGAAGAAAATGGAGTCGGCTGCTTCTTTTATACCCCTGGCACACTGACGTCAGGGAAGAGGCGACAGCAACCGACACCGGACCTAGATTTTGGAATCGGGCCGTCTACGAGTAGCCTGCCAGCAGGATAACCCAACAGTAATGACTGCAACAGTGAAACACGATGAACATCAAGTCACTTCACCAGACAGTGCTCCTGGGCTGAATCTGAAATAGATCCATGTGGATCAGAGCTCTACTCCAGTTTATAAATACAAATAAAGTACTGTTAAAAGAATACTCACAGTCCCGAGTAAATATGGATTCTAGGTAGTGCTGAACCCTAAATAAGTACAACTGCAACGTACATTGTACAGAATGAAAAACTCCAAAATAGATTTTTTTTGTTCATTAAAACATTTTACTAACTACATTAAATGTAACAGCAAGTGACAAACATTTGCTGCAAAATTCATTGGCAGTGCATCAGATCTCAGAATTACAAAACCGTTTTATTACAGAAAAAAAATGTAAAAGATTACCCAAGTATTATATACAGACCATATGGGATTATTGCAACTTAGTGTTTATAACAGCTGCCCCCCTTATTTTATACAAAAGATAAGATAAATGAATCATCATTATCAGATGCCTGAAGACAATGAACAAAAAAAAAGAACCTGAAAAATCTCACTGTAATGAACATAGAAAAAATACAAATGCAATGTTTACATAAAAGTGAAATACTGTACTTGGAAAAAATGTACAAAAAATGTATTTATATATCTGAACACGTGCAAGTTATTTGATTTTCCAGGCCATCTGCGATATAAAGCTCTTCATGTTTCCTTTGTTATTCTGCTTGTGGTTTGTCTGTGTTCTTTTTGTTCAGAACTTTTTGCAACTCGAGAGACATGAGGTAGGGTCTCTCAGCTGAACCGTCATTGCGCTCCAAATCTTCCACTGCCAGAGGAAAGAAATACCATTATTTATGTCTGTATGTTAAACCACAAAATAATCAGGCATATGGTTGGCTAGTTACTGGAACATCTTGCCTGATTAATTTGTCAGTTTAAGCCTTCTACAATTACACCTCATAACAGACACTGAAGTGACCTGCTTGATGCATATGAAGATAACGTACATGCTGTTAACTATATACAGCAACCCTCCTTGATGAGTCCTGTGAATGCTTTCACCCGTTCAACCAATTTCAATTGCGCATTTTTCTCAGCATCTCACACATTCAGTGGCAGTACAGGCTGTCATATCAAGTTCCAGTTACTCAACCTCCTGAGTACACCAGTTTTTCCCAACCACTACCGAGCAGACATATTAAATTCAAGACCTAACAATGAAAGTATGGCACCGCACTACCAATGCTTGTCCAATTTATGAAAATAAAACTAAGGCTGGAATAATTCATGTGGAGGAAGACGGCGGCAGGACAGAGGTGTAGCTGGCTCAGTGTCCACAAGCTGGCACCCCACTCCAGGAAGCTCTTCAGCTGAAGAGCATAAAACCCTTCCGTGTAACAGCCCAAACACTACATTTTACAGATAGGATTATTACAGTTATATCCACCTGCCATCTCGGATAACTCTTCCACTGAACAGCAAAAACAGTTCAATGCAACAACCCGATCGCTGCACTGTAGCAATCAGGTTATTACAGCTGCACCCATGCCCCACAACTAGCTCTTCCACTGAACAGCAAAAGAAAAACAAAATACACACACACACACACACACACACACACACACACACACACACACACACACACACACACACACACACACAGAAAAAAAAAAACAGGATGATAGATGGCTGAATCTGCCCTCCCAACACTTAGAACCTGGGACGATTGCCCGTCTCGCTCTGCCCTAGCTATGCTTCTGCAACAGGATACCTGTGACCATCAAAGTGTCTTCCTTAGATCAAATGACACAGTAGGAAGGCACCTGTTGCAGCTAACACATTATTATAGGTTATAGGGACACTTGCTCACTAGATCATACATTTGTTGAAGCAACTGCATGACAGATCAAGGATCAGGGCTCAGAAACAAAAATCCTGCAGTTCATCGTGGTATTTTCCAATGTGGTTAGCCCCTGATCACAAAAGATGATATAGCTGGAACATCACTTGCAAAGGGTTTGACAACTAAGAGTTCAATCCTCAATGAAAGAAAGCAGACGAACAGTGGTCTTTCTAAGAATGCACCCACTTCACGTACAACCTGAGATGGTGGTGCACATCTCATCTCTGCACTAGTAGAGAAAACATGAGCAGACTGCATTAAAGGTAAATTAAGAAACCAATGTTGTGATGAAATGGGACTTAGTTCACACGTTGCTACTAAGTAAATGACCACTAGGGCCCTTACAAGCCTAACTATGCACCCTAAATCTATTTGGATCTCAAGTTATCATGGGTGTCTACATGGGAGGGTACGCTCATAGGGAAGTAACTATGGGATTTGTATTGGGTGTTAGGATAACACTTTTCTTACTGACAGCCTCTGGCCATAAGGGACATGGACGGCAAACTAGGGAGGTAAATTTATGATTTCCCATCCATTTGTTAAGGTTTCATTTTAACAAGGTCAGGGATGAACTCTGTTTTACATGGATGGGGAGCCTATTCCATTGTGCAGGAATTCTTTGGCACACACATCTCTCTCCAGCACATTCTGTTTAAGTCACAAGTGAAGTTTAGATCCTTGGATCTAGTGGTTCTGGAGCAGTTTGTTTTGCGCATGTGCAACAGATACATCAAGGTGGTGCCTGAGGAAACCCTGTAAGCTAAGAAAAGATCCCCTCTCAGCAGCCTGTGGGAGACTGAATACAGAGACTAAACCTTTCAGTGATCAGTGTAGGACAGGGTATTCATGCCCTGAATTCTCCTAATGAGAAACCTTTGTGGGTGTTCCAACTGTTCTGTGTGTCTGGTTAGGTACATGCCAAAGAGGACACTGTACTCAATAAGTCTGATAAGGGCCAAATAGAATGGTACTACAACTTCCTTGGACCTGAATGCCATACCCTTACCTATAAGTTGGGCGACACAGGATGTTTTTCTTACCATCTTAGCTAGATGTTGGTCAAAGGCAACATTGCTATCTACATATGTTCCCAGATCCTTATTACTGGGTCAATTCTTGGGGTGTTTTATCAATGGATTATTCATCCTGGGTTGGCAGTTTTCCAATGGGTATTATAATGCTTTATTTGGCACTGAGGTCATGGCTATGGTAATAGTCATCTGTCTGCGTTGTCATCTTGCAAGATGTTTGTGTCTTTGGGGAATCTAGAACAGTTCCCGATTTAGTCATCTGCAAACTTGATGAGCCAGAGGCCTTGAACATTAGCCCTGACTTCTGAGAAAAAGATGCCAAACAGGAGCATGCCCAGCTCGGAGCCCTGGGGTACTCCACTGGTGACTTGTCTCTTGGTGAAGGTGGCTTCACTGACCCCGATTTCTTGGGTCCTGTCTCTGAGACAGTGGAATTATGTAGGGAGTTATGCCTAGCTTAGAGCTTGTCAACAATGCCAGAGTCTGGTACTGTATCCAATGCCTTGGCCAGGTCAAGATAAGCAGTATGCACTGTTTTACCCTCGTCTATTGCCTTGGTGACCCACTCAAAGAAGTCTACCAGGTTAAAGAGGCACGACTTTCCCAGCACAAAGCCAAACTGTGATGAGTTCAGTGTTGTAGGCTGCCAATGTATTTAACATTTCCATGATAATTTGTTCTACGGCTTTGCATGTTAGGCTTGTTAGACAGCTAGGTCCATAGTTCCTTCGGTTAGTTGACGATTCACCCTTGTAGAAGGAATGGACTGTTCCAGTCCTCCATTCACTTGGAATGTAGCCTATTTTGAGGATGTAGTTGAAGAGGGCCCTCCCTTGTTGGTGAGTGCCAGATGCAGTATGTTTAATCCTGTGGTTGAAAGATGCACTATCTGTTCCAGGATGTTTGTGTTAGTAAAGTCCAGGAAGCTTTGTGCCTGTGAGTCTGAAGAAATGTAAGTTTCTCAATGTATACAAGAGTAAAGTCACCCATGAATAGGGTGTTTGGTTTGACAGTGAGTGCCTCTAGTAGGTTTAGATAAGAATATATTTATTTTATTTATTTGTCTTTGTTTACCACGAAAGTCCAACTGGGTAATACTTATTTTCACTGGAGGCCCTGGGAGAAAAGCTCCATTTGCTTAAATTGCATTATACTACGTTCTAGTTAAGCACAAAGTCGTTACATTTCTATTTACTTTTATACACAAACAGTAGTTACATTTATAAATTCTAAGCTTTTACAGAGGTGGAAGTTACTAAACAGAAAGTCCATGTGAAACTTAGTGGATTGTACAGGCAGCAGTTATGTATAAAAATTGTTTTAGCATTTCAGTAACATGTTGAGAGTATTCTGTTTAAGGAGAGTATCTGGAGAGTTGTGAGATTCTAGGGATATAGATGGTGACCTGTAGCTAGCCATGACATGGTGAGGGACTTTATCTATGGTGACTTGCACATGGATAAGCTCCATGGTATCATCCTGTTTAATCAACCTGGAGGTATGTTTCTTGCTAATGTAGATTAAGACACCTCCACCTTTGCCCCAGCCTGTGCTGTTGTTGGGCTAAATGTGTGGAAGGCACTGTAGCCTTGCAGTGCTGGAGTACTTTCTATGAGTTTAAACTAAGTCTTGGTCATGGCACAGATGTCTACATTCACCAGGATGAGGAGAGCTTGAAGGGTGTGGAGTTTTTTGTTTAGGCTCCTAGCATTGAGCAGTAACACCTTAAGGTTGCTTGGAGACTTTTGCAGTATGTTGGCAGTTGTCTTTTTGGCATTGCCTAATAAAAAAAGTCTCTAAGGGGGGTAAAAAAATTTTTTTTGCCAATATCCAAAAACCTAGGGGGATAGCTACAGCCCATTCTTGTCAAAGCAATGTGGTCTGCTGACAGATACTGGATCCACCTGGAGTGACACCGGAAAGTAAGCCAATTATTAAAATCTATCACTTTACATTCATACTGTGGCATCATCCTTAAGAAAGGTAGAATGCTGCTCAGTGCAAGGCTTGTACCTGTTTGTGATACATATTCCAAGAGTTCCTTTATGTTTTTTTCATGTAGTCTAGTGAGGTACATCTTCAGTCATTTCTACTCACGTGGACTACAATCATTAGTACCTGCAGTGCAATGACCTGAGTGCATGCATAATATTACACATCCTGGCTTCAGAAAGGCAATTACCATTATCTTTTCCTTGTCGACCTGGTGAGTGGGGTAAGTGTCACCCACTAAAGGATACCAAATCACATAGCCTGAATCTTAGAGATTCTGTGAAAGAGAAATTATGGCCCTCAGAGAAAAAGTCTCGGTGGGGCTCTTCAAGGGAAGACAAAGACATAGTACACCTCGGGAAATGCTTGTCCAGCTGGTCCTTGGCCACAGTCCTTCCCAACAGAAGGTCAAGATGAGCAGAATAGAGCACACATGTACTCTGGCTGTGGAATAACTTGGACATGTGCCTGATGTACATCGGACTTGCAAGTTAAATCACTGGGAAGTGCAGGATACCTCTCCTCCCAGACAGAGGAATTTTCACTTGGGAGCATAAAGTCTGATGATTACAAAACTTCCTGGTAGCCTCAAATCACTTCTGATAGCCCTACCAGAACACCTGGTGGTAACAAAGGGTCTACATCAGGAGACACGCACTGAAGTGAATCCAAGTGGAATGCTAGCCTTTGGAGCATTCATGGGCAGAAATGGGGCACTTTCTTGCACCATTAGAGTTCTAAAAGCAGACCCTTTGTAATTAGCAGGCATCAAATATCTACTTAATGTCTATGCCTTCGGCCTCCAACACCCTGCAATTCCAGTGCAGGCCTTTGTTAGTATTTTGTCAGCTACAGGACACTTTTGGATCTACAGCATGGTATGGGAGGTAGGGAAGTTTCAGGACACAGATCTGAACTTTGTGAGTGGCAGAAAACAACTGGTGGGCTCTAGGGCTAGATATGCTTATGTAGCTGGCATAGGACATCACTGCATGAATTTTCACGGAGTGCACTCATGTCCTAATCATGACAGCTACTCAAAAGAATACCACATCCTGAGTGGTGGAGAGGATGAATCCTGTTGTAAGACTTAGCAAGAAGCTTCCCAGTGCTAGCTCTATATATGTGTACACACACACACATACACAAAATCACACGTGAAATGGCTATACTAATTTGGTCGACTAGTATTCAAGACACTTAACAGGGATTTGCCCCCCTCCCCAATGTTGTGCGACCCTGGAGTTGATGTATAGCTACAGGGGTGTGGGGGGGGCAAAGCCCCCCACCTATTTCCATTTAAAACATGAAAATACAACAAAAACTATACATTTTATACAAAAATAGGTGGGGGCAGTGCCCCCCCCACACCCCCTAACTATATATATCAACTCCAGGGTCGCACAACATTAGGGAGGGGAGCAAATCCCAGGCTTTTGCCTTGAATACTGGTTGTCGACCAAATGAGCTGTCGATCTTATGAAGTAGACCCATATATATATATATATATATATATATATATATATATATATATATATATATATAGATATAGATATATATATATAGATATAGATATATATACGTACACACACACATACACATTTTATAAAAACAATACAATGTTATACATAAAAACAGAGTCAAAACCAAAGAGCCCCCACAGCATGGAACGTTTGAGTTAGAAAGATTGGGTAGATTATAAGTAATGTATAATGTTTACAACTGGGAGAGTGTAAATATGGTTTGTGATGTAAAATGGCTGTGACTAAGATTGTGTCGCTGTGGTTTGTTTTCATTTATATAAATGTAAGATTGCCTGCCTGACTGTTTATTAAAGATGTTTTTTGTTTGAAAAACAAAACAAAAAAAAACAAAGAGCCTACAATAATTCTTTCACTCTCGCCCAGAACTGAACCCTGTCCTACAATGACCACCTGGTGCTGGTTTAACTACTCCATCTACTACTTGACAATGCCCATCTACTACAGGTCTGTGGACTCTGTCTTGTACCACTTGGCACATTTTGTGCAGTTCAGTGAATTCCATCAGCCATCTACCCACCATATGCATCTAATGCAGACCAGTGAACTCTAGACCTGTCCTGCACTATGCCTACATCAGATCAATGAACTGTGAGCCTGGGTCCTGTCCCATCTTACATGTGCAGTTCATGTCCGTTCTCTGTCCAGTATTGTCCCACTTTATATTATATATATTCTCCATTGTAGGTCAGAAGAATTCTATCAGCAACCAAACCCCCCTCCCCTGCACACTTAGTGCAAGCTGGCAAAATGCCAACCTTGTCCCATACTACACATTTAATTTATCTTTTGTTGATCAGATTAGTCCCCATTAGACTAGTAGCCTCTCTTCAGGGGAGGCCAGAGATGATACTTATACTACTATGGGAAATTAGGCAGGGCACCGGAGAGCTTCTATTCTTTTTGACAGATGTGGGATCTTTTACATCCACCCGAACTACCACCAATTCTAGTAGATGGGCCCCAGTTCACATCTCATCCAAAGGATGGCACACTCAGCAATGCAGCATTGCCTCCTGCCCCCTTCTAGGTTATGACTGGCCATGAAAAATGGAGATTAGGGCTTCATAAGGAAAAAAGTACAGTTTTGTACCTACCATAAATGTAGATGTTCGAGTGCTAATACAGCTGCAGTCATAACAGACTTAACAGACATAACATAACAGACGTCAGGCGGGTCCTCAATCAGCCAAATTCCAAAGTCTAGGTCCGGCGTCGGTTGTCGTCGCTTCTTCCCTGACGTCAGTGGGACAGGGGTATAAAAGAACCAGCAGACGCCATTTTCTTCAGTTTTTCTTGCCCCAGATGTCAGGTGCCCCCAGAAGGAAGGCAATACATAAATTTGTGTAATAAAGCAATGCAATATAATCAAAATACAGTAGTTGCAAGCAAATACACCATAAAAGAATACCCCAATCATGTTGTATGAGGAGGTGTTAGCCAATAGGCCTGTCCCAAGAGGGGATGGAGGGAGGGAAACCTGGACTGCAGCTGTATTCGCACTCTAGCATCTACATTTATGGTAGGTACAAAACTGTACTATGTTCATCGTGCATACAGCTGCAGTCATAACAGATGGGTAGAATCCCAAAGCTAAGAAAGGGGTGGTAGGCACTAGGTGGAACAAGGAGGAGCCAGGATGCCCTGCAAGACTGCAGTGGCAAAGCCTGCTCTAGTTTTGGAGTATAATGGTAGGTGGTAGTGCTTGGAGAAGGTATGCACAGAACTCCAAGTGGCTGCTTCCAAAATATCTTTTGTAGGAACTCCTCTGAGGAAAGCTGCAGAGGTAGCTGTGGCCCTTGTGGAGTGAGATCTGATGCCTGCAGGTACAGTTTTACCATGAAAAGAGTAACAAAAGCGTATGCAGTGGGCTATCCATTTTGAGATTGTCTGTTTGGAAATTGGCTTCCCTTGAGCTCCTATAGCATAGGACACAAAGAGCTGTTCTGATTTTCTGAAGGGCTTTGTTCTGTCCAAATAACGCAGCTGTCTGTGGATGTCCAAGGAATGTAGTAGTCTCTCCCCTTTGTTTTGAGGAATAGGGTAAAAGGTAGGTAAGTGTATAGCCTGATTCAAAGCTACCCTGGATACCACCTTTGGCATAAAGGACGGGTTGGTTCGTAAGGAAACTCTGTCCTGATGGAAGATGATAAAAGGCTGTACAGCCATGAGGGCTTGTAGTTCCGATACCCTACGAGCTGAGGTGATAGCCAGAAGGAAAGCTGTTTTCCAGGACAAATATTGCAAATCTGTTGAGGCAGCTGGCTCAAAAGGAGGCAAGGTCAGCTTTTCTAGAATGAAATTGAGATCCCATGCAGGTATTGGTTGTTTCCTTGGGGGCTTTATATTCTTAGCCCCTCTGAGGAACTGTCTTAAGAGGGGGTGAGAGAATAAAGGTGGATCAGTGTTGTATTCTGCAGAAATGGCTGAGGCATGGATTTTGATGGAGGAGAAAGAAAGTCCACTGCTTAGCAGCTCAGCTAGATACTGTAATATTTGAGGTAAATTCAGTTTTCCAGGATTCTGGCCCTTTTTCTCATTCCAGGCACAAAACCGTTTCCATTTTGCGGAGTAAGCTTTTCTAGTAGACGGCCTTCTGGCCTCCAAAATGACATCCTGCACCTCCTTGGAGAGTAGGGTCTGTTGTGATGTTAAGGAATCTTCCATGCGGTCAGATTGAGTGTTTTCAGCTGACTGTGAAGAGTTTTGAAGCTGTGCTGAGTCAGAAGAAGAGGCATTAGAGGTAGGGTCCATGGAGGGGAATGAGTCAGGCTCCTCAGGAGTGGGTACCAGTGCTGTCTTGGCCAGTCTGGAGCAATGAGAATCATCTTTGGTCTGTCTGCTCTGGTTTTTAATAGAACTTTGGGCAGCAGAGGAAGAGGTGGAAAGGCATAAACTGTCATTGTTGTCCAACTGAAAGAGAGAGCGTCCACTCTCCAGGCCTGTGGATGAAAAGTCCTTGAGTAGAATTTTGTCAATTGGTGATTTTTGTGGGAGGCAAAGAGATCTATGTCTGGCCTTCCCCATGCTTGAATTATCTCTGCAAAAACTAGAGGATGCAACTTCCATTCCTGTGGATCTGTCATTTCTGCTTAGGTTGTCTGCCAGCGTGTTTTCCTTGCCTGGCAAGTACGGTGCTTGAAGTTCGATTTGTTATTCCAGAGCCATGTTCCAAAGTGACATGGCCAGCCTGCATAGGGGGTATGAATGGGTTCCTCCCTGTTTGTTTATGTACCACATTACTGTGGTGTTGTCTGTCCTTATCAATAGTTGACCTGGATGCAGAAGGTCTTTGAAAGCTATAATAGCATTTACTACTGCTAGCATTTCCTTTTGATTGATGTGAAGGTGCTTTTCTTTTTGGGACCATT